>NW_024412388.1:103342484-103380706 GCF_014898765.1 Herpailurus yagouaroundi | reverse complement strand
TTCATTCATTCATTCATTCATTCATTCATTCATTCATTCATTCATTCATTCATTCATATGATAGACCATAGAACCTAGGCTAGACTGAAGTAAGGCAGCTAGAAGGGGGTTGGCTAATGAACTGGGTTATTTAGGAGGGCTTGACTCTTACAAGTGTTAGTAGGGGATAATTAGGTGAAATGGTTGTTGGGAATGGGAAAGGAGGGAAATGGGAAGTTATCATCAGAGTTGAAGTACCAAATTTGAGAACTTAGGGTTGGAACAATGAGTGTCTCATAATTAGATCCAAAATGGGAATGTGCTTGTGATATGGAGCAGATATGGAGGCTGTTGGGTTGAGAAAAGTAAGAACTCTTGGCCTAGATGACCTTATTAGTCCTCAACTCAGGTAGTTAATTTAATGGGAGATGGGAAGAGAAGGAGTAAGATTTTAAGTCACATGTGTAAGTCATTCAGGGAGGTGAAGATTGGTCTATGAGGACAACAGAAAGATGTGAGATGATTTAAACTATTAGTATTTAGGGGCACCTGGGTGGCTCAGTCGGTTAAGCTTCCGAATTCAGCTTAGGTCTTGATCTCGCTGTTCATGGGTTCGAGCCCCACATTGGGCTCTGAGCCTGGAGCCTGCTTCAGATTCTGTGTCTCTCTGTCCCTACCCCCAGCTCATGCTCTGTCTCTCTCTCTCAAAAATAAACAAACATTAAAAAAATTTTTAATAAAAATAAATTATTGGTATTAGTTTTTTTTTAAATATGCCTGTATAGAAAAATTTGCATATGAATCCATCTCTACTTTTTAGTGTCAAAAGTGAAACTTTTGCATATACTAATTGCCTCTTCTGTAAGATGAGGAATAAGCATACTTTTAGTTTTATTATATCTTGTTTTCATTCTCCAGATTTTGTTTATATGATCTGGGATTTAAAAATTCATACTAGGGGCGCCTGGGTGGCTCAGTTGGTTGAGCGTCCGACTTCCGCTCAGGTCATGATCTCACGGTTCGTGAGTTCGAGCCCCGCGTCAGGCTCTGTGCCGACAGCTCAGAGCCTGGAGTCTGCTTCGGATTCTGTGTCTCCCTCTCTCTCTGCCCCTCCCCTGCTCAAGCTCTGTGTGTGTCTCTCTCTCTCAAAAATAAATAAACATTAAAAAAAATTTTTTTTTAATTCATACCATAGCATTGCTGTTGAATTTTAAAATCTTATGCCTTTTCTTTTTTTATTTAAACTCAAATTAGTTAACATATAGTATAGTCTTGGCTTCAGGAGTAGAACCCAGTGATTCATCTCTTACATATGACACCCAGTGCTCATCCCAGAAAGTGCCTTCCTTAATGTCCACCACCCATTTAACTCATCCCCCCACTTACCTCACCTCCTGCAACCCTCAGTTTGTTCTCTGTATTTAAGAGTCTCTTATGGTTTGCTTCCTTCCGTTTTTATCTTATTTTTTTCTTCAATTAAAAATAGAACTACCCTATTACCCAGCAATTTCACTACTAGGAATTTATCCAGAGGATACAAAAATGCTGATTTGAAGGGGCACGTGCACCCCAAAGTTTATAGCAGCACTATCAACAATAGCCAAATTATGGAAAGAGCCCAAATGTCTATTGACTGATGAATGGATAAAGATGGTGTGTGTGTGTGTATACATACACACACACACACATATATATACATACAATGGAATACTACTAGGCAATGACAAAGAATGAAATCTTGCCATTTGCAACAATGTCGGTGGAGCTAGAGTGTATTATTATGCTAAAGGCAGAGAAACAGTTATATGATTTCATTCATATGGAATTTGAGAAACAACAGCTAATCATAGGGGAAGGGAAGGAAAAATAACTTATGCATTTTATTTTAAAATTATTCTTGATATTTACATTGTTTTATAATCTACTTTATAATATTTTAGACTTAATTTTATATGTAACTTGTTTTTTGTTAACTACCAGTACATTTATGTAACAGCCTTTTCATTCCTGGATTCTTTATTTTGGTTTATTTTTTTCAGTCAAATGAATACATCTTTGAGTAATTTTTTCCAAATGTTGCATGTTGGCATGTCTTCAGAGCTCTTAGATATTTGAAAAATACCTTTTGATTTAGTTGCCTTCATACACAAATGGCATGTATTCTAGATATTGAATTCTTGGGTCACAAATCAATCTTAACAGTTCCTAGACATTGTTCCTTTGCGTTTTGCGAACATTATAGGGATGTCCAATGTCAGACAAGTCATTCTCTCTCCTTCCCGCCCATCTCCTTTCCCTTTAAAATAAAATCTTTAACCAGCATGGGTCTAGATATACCCCTATTATTTTTTCTCCTAGTACTTTTGCCCTTTGGATCTGCAGACTTAGGGGTATTCTCCCCTCAGAAAAGATTATCTTTTTCATTTTTTTTCCATTTGTATTGTGTCTTCTATTATCTTTAATTAGGTCTTCATTCTTTCTCGTAGCTATGATCTTCTCTCTTGATATTTTAATTTTCTTGTTTTTCCTTTGCATTTTATGAGTGCTTCTTAAGCATTTCTTTCATAACATTAATTTATTTTTCTTCATTGTCAGTTTGTCCTTCATAGCTTCCGACTATGATATTTATTTGAATTGCATTTTTATATTCTTACAATATTAACTCGTTGTATCTAGGTCTTCTCTATTTCTCCCTTTTTCTCAGCCTGTCCTTCTTCATCAGAGTCCAGTGTCCTGTATTATTTTTCATCTCTTTTTAAAACCTACATTTGTCTACATTTATTGAGAATGTAGAGCCAACTCTTTCTAAGATGTATTAATTTCTGGAAGTGAACTTTTTCACAAGTACGCATCTTCCTCTACATTTACATTCTCCGTCTTTCGGATTGCAGAATGTTTCAATAGGCCCCATGTTGGTTTTTTCCGTTTTACTCATTCTGCTCACAGTCACTGCTGCCCATAGAGTTGGTTGATTCTCTTTGGAAGCCCTGCTGCAGTGAGGTGAGGGGCTCTTTATGTAAACTGGTTTAACAGCCCAGCAACCCAAGAAGGTGGTGAGAGAGCTGGAGTGTGGGCCTCCTAGCAGGGGGACTGAAGCTTGGCACCATTCTCCTCTTCTTGTGTGGAGAAGCCTTTGTGCCAGGGGTCAGCTTTCTGAACATCCAGCATTGGCACAGCATCGATTGCTCTCCATACAGGGGCTAACCCTGGGTGCTCTTTGGTGCTGCTGCATCCGGAATTTGCCCCAGATGCACTGCAGACTCTCTCGTTGCTATAGCGGCCACAGGAACCCCAGGACTCCCCAGTGCTTTAAATTGCTATTGACCTGGAGGGGTGAGGTGGAGTTCAGTCCATTCTCCTCACAGCAGCAGAGTGGGCTTTCTGAAACACAAATTGGATCGTGTTGTTTCTTTGCTTAAAATGCTTCAGTGGGTCCTCCTTGTCTTTGGATAGAGCTCCAAGGCTCTGTATGTAGCTCCCTCTCCAGCCATACCTCGCCTGATCCATGCCTTGTAAGTGAACCACACTGACTTTTTTTTCATTCACTCAAATGAGGCATGCTTTCTCTTCTATTCAGACCCATATACATACACTTACTTCTGCCTGAAATACTCCCCACTTTACCCTCTTTCTACACACGCTTCCACACACATTCACACTCACAACCCGGTTAACATATAAAATCTCTTTCTTTCCTGTTAACACAATTTAAAGTTTATTCAACTGTATTGCAAGTGTGACCTTAAGGTAGCATCACATGGCATACTTCTGAGTTTATTCCCGAGATATTCTGTTGTACTTATCTCTGTCTGTTTTATAGATCCATGTAGTCTCTGGAGCTAGGGTCATCTGGGTTTGGGTCACAAAGCAGTGAACAAATGGGTAAAAGAACTTTAGAAATAGTTAAAGCAGGAGATCAGTGATCTTCAAATACCAAGAAAACTACTGCCATTGCTGTTAATATTTAGATATAAATTATTGTTGTAGATGCAACCTTACTTAGGTGGTTCGAAGGGGTAGTTTGTAGGAAAATAGAATGTCAAAAAACATTACACTGCTTTGACATGGGCTGTCATTAAGTCCCACGATTGTAGCTTGCCAATGGAACATACTATCCCCAACTGGACCTTCAAAACATAGTTCTTCTCTATTCTCCTACTTTATGCCCCCAAGGCAACCTCTATCTGTTAGAACATTTAGCACTCTCTATTATAATTGTGTTTGGTTGTAAAACCTCTATTTGCCGGGTAGAAGCCCCAACTGTTTTGTTTACCAGTATAACCTCAGTGTATATAGGGTCAGGGCCTGGCACATGGTATATATGCATTTATTGAATGAATGAATGAATGAATGAATGAACAAGAACATTAAAAATTTCAGTTTTTGTTGGCCCAACCTGATCTTTCCAAATTCAGGGCTGTTACTGGGTTCTGTCAGAGCCTCTTCTCCCTACTTCCTGAGATACTTTAGTATTTTTCTTTGGTGTAGACCAGGTCTGTACTACATCTGTGAAACCAGCCTAATTGTATGAGAAGATTACATTTGACAACAATATACGTATGTATCACAGCATCTGGTACCTAAAAATTACTTAATAAATATATTTTTACTATTTGAGGTCAGTAGCAGCATTAAGGAATAAAGAAAACATGGATTCTTTGTCTACTTACCTTCATGCAGATGGAGGTAATTAGAAGAGGAAGGGGAGCATCTACTGAAGAGGGCTGACTGGGGTATAGTCTTTAGGGAAATCTTAGGTTTCAGTTGAAGAGGGAAGGTATCTGCCATAGTGTAGAATTACTTTTGAGACAGTTGAAGGATTAGGATCAAAAGGCAAGATGAATTGGGTGTGTCATAAATGGAATGGAGTTCAGCAAATAAGGAGGGGATAGAATGAGAAGCTTGGGTATTGACTGGTTAATGTCAATACAGGGTAATGGAAACTTTGGGAGTATGAATAAAGGTGCAAGGGAGATGATTGGAAAGATGGTTATTATTTTGGCATTAGAATGACCTAAGTAAAATAAGACAGGTCCAGATAAACTTTTGCTTAACAAATACTTTTGAATACTTCTCAAGAAGTATTATTAGCTGGCCACTATGCTAAGTGATGGGGTTCACTGATGAAGTTAATAGCTACTACCCATTTCTTCAGGGAACTTATAGTCTAGTGAGGAACACAGACATAAATCATATACTTAACTATAAAATTTTGAACTGTAATAAATGCTTTCACAAAAAGCAAGGGTTATTAGGAGAGCATATTAACAGGCAGAACTAGTTGATTTGGGGGTAGCCCTGTAATGTCTTTTTGAGCAGGTGACATTTTAGCTATGGACAGTGAGTAAGAATTAGTCTGGGAAAGGTAGAGATGAGAGTGTTCCAGACATGGGGAACACCATATGCAAAGACCCTGAGGAAAGACTGATTATTTTGAGAAATGAAAAAAAGCCAGAGTGGCTAGAGCTAGTGGTGTTTCCAAAGGAGAGAGTAGAGAGATTGGCAGAAAAAATGGATAGCATTTAGAATTTCATCCTAACTATAATGAAGTCATCAAACCCTTTGTCATCAAAGGATTTGATCAGGCAAATAGTACAATCCATTGTACACATTGAGATCATTCTGGTGATTCTTTAGGAAATATATTGGTCAGGATACAGGGAAACCAGGCTTTTGAGGAGTCCTAGAAAAGCTGATGGTGTCTAGGATTGGGGCAACATTCACTGAGATTCTTGCATTTATCTGTATGTATATCCCCTCCTCCCACATTATCCCCTTAGCCACTTGCATACCCCCAGGCCTCTTATACACATTCATGTGTTTGTGCATTAGTGCACATGTTTTCTCATTAGGCAGAACCTGTAGATTCCAGAGTTTATACAGAATGTTTCAACCAGCTCTAGACCCAGCCAGGACTAGGACAGTCAAGCTTATCCTCTGATCTTACACTTCTGCAGTGGAATAGAGCATCTGTGCATAGAGAAGGTTCTGTAGGACAAGGTTATGGGTGTGCTCTGCTATGATATGGAAAGATGGAACCTCCACACTTAGGAGCTTGGGTGATCGTTGGCTGGAAGGAGATACTGGAGACTGAATTCTCTTGATTTAACCACAACAGAGGAGGTAGCAGGGCCAGAGCAAGGGCCTGCCAAACTCATTTTTTATATTATTCTTCATGTGCTGATTGTTGTTGCAATGAGAGTTGACCCTTAACAGGGCCACTGATGTGATAAAAGTTTTTCCCACACACTTCACAGTTGAGAGATGACTAGGCAGGGAAAGGACTTTATCCTGAAGTGCTAAGGGTCAGTGATCATTTCTTTTCTGTTTTTCCTTTCCTCTCACTTCACAGTCACTTGTAACTCCAAGTCAGATTGGTGGTTTGTTTGTGGTACCTTGAAAGAGCCATAATGAGCTGTTGTATCCCAGTGTGTTGCAACTCATAAGTGGTGTCTGTTTAGAGGTCCATGGCTCACTGGGCTAGAGCTTGATGCTGATGAAGCCTCAGTCATGGTTTCCATTTCAGTACAGCCCTCTTGGGTTCACTCTCTTATATTAACTTCCAGAGGCTGTGCCCACAATCTAACTCATTCATCCGTTGATTTTAAGACCATAGGATGAGGCAGTAAGAAACGATCGACATGAAGGTGACCTACTCCAACAAAACTAATGCAGCAGACATGTTTTCTGATGGTGGGTTTTTAGTATTGTCTTCCTTAGTATCACTACTGAAGTGCCTCGCTTTTCCCCTGTGTTTCTCAATCCTGCTCTGTCTCTCAACAGCCAGCTCAGAGTCCCCTTCCTTATTCAGACGACTAACTTGATCTGCTATGACCTCACACCCCCAACATCCTTTTCAGCACTTGATGATTTCCATTTTTTAATTTTGTCTATTTCTAACATTCCTCCAACTCGTTGTGCAAATGTGGACAAGTCACCGCACCTTTCTGGCCCCAGTGCCTGGTAAAGTGCCAGATACATAAACTGAGGTGAATGGCAGCCACAGTTCCTGTCCTCAAGGAGCATATAGTCTAATAGGGGCAGAGAAAAGAATAAATAAATATATTATTTATTCTGTAAAGAATAAATATATGTATGTATTCTGTAAAGGATAAATACATGTATTCTGTAAAGGATAAATATATGTATTTATTCTGTAAAGAATAAATAAATACAAAAGTTCAACTTTTGATGGTGGCAGGATAGAGTGAATTACATAGATGCATATGGAGAAAATTGGGAAGATGTGAATTTGGATATCTAGTTAAGTTATAAGAGAAGTCAAAGAATGGGAAGTTACTAGCCATATAAATAAGAGGGAGAAGAATATTTTGAGGTGGTGAGAACAGGATATGCAGAGGTTCTGAGGTAAGAAAGAACTTAATGTTTGAGCCAACAGTAAGTCATTGTGTCTGGAGTAAAATATAGCAAGGGAAGGTGTAGATTTAGATATATTTAAGAGGCAAAAGTGATCAGCCAGAAAATTATCAGGAGCTACGGGTGGCCCTAAGTGTTTAAGGTATCAGCCGAGGATTTGGTACTGTGACATTTCATACCAAGTTAGCCGAAACTCATGGTGGCAGTAGAGAAGGTAGTTGCTAATAACAAGTTACTTCTTTTCTCTTTTGCTGTTGGGAAGTGGGAAGGGCCTAGTAGCCCAGTTCCTTAGCCTCAACATTAAATAGCAGTAGCTTGCAATATCTGGCAGGTGGAAATTACTAAGAGGGATAATTGATGCCCTCAAAAACTTGCCTAACAGAGCTTTGTGCAACATATTTTGGGAGTCACCAGCCAAGTGTGTGTGTTGACACAGATGATATCCATGCTGAGACTTGTTTGAGTGGAACATTTAGTAGCTTGGTAGGGCATGGATACAACATAGCTCTCCCTTTTCACCAGATGCGTTTGTATGCTGGGTAGCTCATAACTTAGTTCTGTCTCCTTCTCTCCCTACTAACAGAGAGCCATTTGTTTTGGTCCCTCCTATATTCTAGACTAATCTTCAAATGCAGTTTTGATCATGTCTTTCCCCATGTGTGAGCCTATAATAACTCCCCCTTGCTTGTTGTATCACATTCAGAATTCATACTAGAATTCAAAGCCTTAAATGATCTCCAACCTTTCCTCTTTTTAAACCCCAGCCAAGGAATACCCTTCAGTCATTTTGATGTCTTCAGGACCTAGTCCTACCACCCTCAGTGAGCCTTCTGTCTCCAGCTCAGGTTAATGCTTTCTTGCCATGGAGTGGTGGGGAGAGCCAAATGACCTCAGACCATGCACCAACCCCTCCAGATGACCACTGTAAACTCTTCCTATTTCAATATTCAGTGACTTTCCGCCTTTATTCTCATCTGTACCAAGGGTGTTCTTTAATTATCACATGCTTCCTGCCTTCTCAGCGTGCTTTATGATCCTAGGATCAGAGATCTAGCCTGCAGATCTTGTTGATTGAAAGCAAGGCTGGAAACTTTGCTGTAGTGAGAAGGGCAGTAGATTTGGAGCCAGACTGATCTGGATTTGAATGGCAGTGCTCTCACTTACTAGTTTATGACTTTTCTGACCCTCATGTTTCTTATTCTTAGGCTTCTGCATTGATTTCCTCCTGTGCCAAGAAGTGGTGGCCTGAAGGAGGGGCAGTATCTTAGCAGGCATTCCAATGGGAATTTTGGAGCAAGCACTTGTAGTGGCCTCCCAGCTTACCATTTTCCTCATTCTGGTTTGTAGAATTGGAATGAAGAGTAAAAAAATGCTGGCAGAAATGAGTCTGAGAGGGAATGTTTTTCTGGAGAAATGTTCCTGAATCTTAAGAGAAAAATGACCCATTTTGTAGAAAGTAATTTATAAGCCAGTGTGCTTTTGGCTCTCTAGATTTGGTTACTCTGACAAACATTGTCTAACAGATAGATATACAGTTCTCAGGTGTTCTAATCTTCAACAACAATCCCATTCAAAAAATAGCAAACTGTACCTAAAAGTACATTTGATTTTTGGATAATAATTTGAGTGTTGAATTTTTCCAGTAATCTGATCATGTGAGTAATGATTTGAGTCCTTCCCATCCTTCTTCACCCTCTTCACTTCCTCGTGCCTTCATGAACTTGGGAAACTGAGGCACACAAAGACGGTTTTGATACGGTCAGACTCACACCTCAAATCTTCATTAAAAGTTTTAGGGGTGCCTGGGTGGCTCAGTCAGCTAAACATCTGACTTCAGCTCAGGTCATGGTCTCATGGTTCCTGAGTTCAAGCCCCGTGTCAGGCTCTGTGCTGACAGCTTGGAGCCTGGAGCCTGCTTCGGATTCTGCATCTCCCTCTCTCTCTCTCTGCCCCTCCCCTGCTTGCACTCTGTCTCTCTCTCAGAAATAAATAATAAACATTAAAAAAAGAAAGGAGTTTTAGAGGTAGGCAGCTCTGGTTTAAATCCTGCTTCCCCTGCTCTCCCTGCCTGACACCAGTTATTTTACCTCTCTGAGCCTATTTCCTTGACTCTAAATGAGATAAATTTTGTGACAGCTCAGCACAATGCCTGGTTCAAAGCAGGGAAACAATGACTCTTGGTTTCCTTTCCCAGGGGTGCCAAATATCCATTCCAAGCATTGTTTTATTTACCTAGTCTGTCTTACTATAATACTTAAGTGTCTGAATATTATGTTATGTAAGAAATACATACGAGATATTTTTAAACGCACAGTGTCCTATACTCAGAACTATCACAGAGCCAGTCAAAAAGAAAAAGAACATCCAAATTGCTCAGATTCACCACGTAAGTTTGGTTTGAGGGTACCCTAGATATTTGAGTTAGCTTAAGAGACAAGACTCTCAGTAATTTCCAGGTTACAGTAACTCTTTACCTACTTCTTAGTCATGTTTTCATTTCTAAATCCCACCTGTATCCTAATTACATGTCTGTCTTTACTCTGATGCAGCATTTCTGCCTGTGTTTTCTGCAATAAATGACATCATGTGCCCTGGGGGAAGTGATTGCCGGTGCGTGTATGCAGACTCACTCACTCCCTCAGTTCATATTAGTTAATACTGGGGGGTGCAGTTGACAGATCCCCATCTGAAATTAGGGAAACCTATTGAAAGGGCCATCTCTCATTATGAGCATTTGGGCTTCAGGAACAACTGGAACCAACAACTTGAATGCCACCATGGTTCTGTTTTTCTCTTCTGTGCACTTCTGATTCACCCCTATCACTTTGTAGACCAGCCACTTTATCCTTTTGGTCCATGTGGCAAAGGGTCCCTCGTCCAAAAATTTAGAAAAGGGACATAGTGATAACAGCTTGTGTCAGATGCCCATCCTGGGTCAGTCAGCTAGATTAGGAGGTCATGATCGTGTAAAGATATGGTGACTCCTTCAAGAATTATATGGATGAAGTGGGGTGAGGAGAAGCACACAGAATGGGGGGTGATGAGCACAGAGTTCCAGAGATGCCCACACACCCATCCTGCCATCCTGGTCAGTGAGATTTTAGCTAGGGATACAAAAAAATATTCCTGAACTGAGGTTGTTTACAGCCAAGTGATGGGAGATGGATGTAGAATCAAGTAAGTGCAATAGAGTAATGCTAGTTCTTTTTTTTTTTTTTTTTGAGAGAGAGACAGAGTAAGAGTAGGGGAGGGGCAGAGAGAGCCGGAGACACAGAATCTGAAGCAGGCTCTAGGTCCGAGCTGTTAGCACAGAGCCCGACACAGGGCTCAGGCCCACGAACCATGAGATCACGACCTGAGCTGAAGTCAGTCGCTTAACCGACTGAGCCACCCTGGCGCCTCAGATGGTAGTTCTGTAATAATGGGTGTACAGGTTAGAGTAGGGTGAAGAATAGACAGTCAGGTTAGATCAGATACAACTAACTTCTGTTAGCAGTGATGGCTACACAGCTGGGCACATTGAAGGCTTTCTGAAAAGAGCCACTTGAGTTACTGTTAGGAATTCTAGGGACTAGGGATAGCCTTGGCATTTTCTGAGTGTAAACATCATGTGCTTTTTTATTGAGAGGCCTCTTCACCAGCATGCCTTTTTAAATTATTCATCGAATTCTTTAACAAAGATAGAATTAAAGGACACCTTGAGGGGTTTTGTTTTGTTTTTTTTTTTGGAGTTTCAGCCACTTGTGTTGTGTTTTGGAGAATTCAGATGATCTGAACATGAGTTCCCTTTGATAGCTGTCTAAACTGATATTCATCAATTTGTTTCATAATCCATGTGGTCTGGCACTAAATTGCTTGTTAATCACAGATTCCTTGCTTGTAAGCTGAAGACATGCTTTTGTTCCTTGTCACAGAGCCCGAGAGCTTTTGTCATAGGCCCCATCCTTTGCTGTTATAGTGACCTGCATTATATCCATAAGTGGTCTCGCATATTGTCCTTCAGTTTGCTCTTTTTCAGACAGATCAAACCAATCCTTTTTCTGTCTTCTATATCACTGGGTCAGTTTTCTGCATCTTATTCCACAAATCCACATCCTTGAAGGTTGGGTGCCACAGGCTGTGCACAGTTTGCTCCAATTTCGTCCGTCATCTTGGTGTTGCCTTTCACCTCTACAGTTTACCAAAGCTTTTCATGTCCTTCATCTCTGCTGCCTACCCGCTCTCATCCTTTCTTTTATTTCTTAATTAAACTTTTCGTTTTGAGATTATCATAGTTTCACATGCAGTTATGAGAATTAATACAGAGAGATACCCTATATTGTTTACCAAGGCTCCCCCAATGATAACATCATCATGCAAATCTGTTGTACAGTATCATAACCAGGATGTTGACATTGATACAATCAGGATATGGAACAACTGCCTTGACATTTTGACATTTAGATTCCTTGTCATCATTCACTCCTGTTTTTCACTCCTCTCCTATACTCTTCTTCCCACTTCTCACTTACATATTCATTGCCCCAGGGATTTAACTGAGTTAAGGATGCTGCAAGACTAATTTTTTCTTTAATAGGTTGGCTAAATTCTCACGTCAGAATTTCTAGGAATGGCAGTTTCCATTCCTCTTTATTTGTCTGGAATAGATATCATGTGGATTGTCTATGGTAGCCCTAAAATTCACATGAAGACCTGGTCTGCTGTGAGTTCTGCTTGCCTGAATTTCAGGCAGGTCACATGAGGATGAGGCATGTGCGGGAGCTGGTGTGGTACTAATTCTTTGGGACTTCAGAGCCCCAATCAAAGGCACTTTCTTCCCCCAAAGGACAGTTCTGCACAGAGGATGTAGACGAGTGTCTGCTGCAACCTAACGCTTGTCAGAACGGAGGCACCTGCACCAACCGCAACGGGGGCTATGGCTGCGTGTGTGTCAATGGCTGGAGTGGAGACGACTGCAGTGAGAACATCGATGACTGCGCCTTCGCCTCCTGCACTCCCGGCTCCACGTGCATTGACCGCGTGGCCTCCTTCTCTTGCATGTGCCCTGAAGGAAAGGCAGGTGAGGCCAGCAGGACAGAACTGGAGTTCACGGAAGGGGCCGGGGAGCATTCAGGATCTTTTAATGAGCATCTGTAGGAACATGTTAGTCAAGTGTTAATTCTGGAAGTGTAATTGCTAGCTCAAGTGCTATGAAAGTAGTCTTCTTTAGGGCTTTTGGCTCTCATCTTAAATCTGCATACCTCAGTTTTTCATCCCCCTAAAATGAAAGTTAGTAACTATTGCCTTGGGAACTTCTGTTGACCTCCTTAAGATTTGAGGCTGAAAAGCACCTCAGGAATTAAGGTTAATTTCTCAGAAATTAAGACCAAATTACCAATAAATGGATTTAGGAACTTCATTTTGAGAAGAACTCTTTTACTCAGAAGGAGTTGGGAGGAGAGAAACATTTGAACGCATTCCAACTCTCAGTGTCTATGGAAATATTCCTCTAAGGGAAGAATTTTACTAACTGCAGAGTCAGCTGCTCTAGTCTCTGAAGGTAACAGCTCCCAGTCCTAAGGGTAGATAGCAGTGAAGGGAGGAATGTGACAGAAGAAGATAGCTTAACTGAGAATTTTGTACCTAGCACTTTTGAAATGTTCTCATTTCGGCTTTTGGAAAGGCCCCACCTCTAGACGAAGCATTAGTTAGACGAAGCATTAGTTACCTGTTCTTAAGCTAATTGCAGACTGGAAAATCCAGTTCCCATGTGAATTACATGGAACATGGGACCTAGTAATACCTTTAGAGTCCTGGGGGCCCTTGAGCCAGGAATGTTGACACTATTAAAAAGCTACTCTAGTGTAGGCTTATGATGTTCAGCTGTTTTTTGGTTTTGTTTTTGTTTTGTCTTCTGAGGCTAGTCAAATCCTGGTGGCCCCATGATCGTCAGGTAGCAAGCATAATTTTAGGACAGTAGTTGCTAAATAAAATATAATAAAATATAAGATACATGCAGTATTTGGAATATGTAGTAAAAAATTATTTGTTGTTTATTTGAAATTCAAGTTGAACTGGACATCCTCTATTTTTATTTGCCAATCTGGCAGCCCTCTCAGAAAGCTCTCTCCATTTTCATGTCACCATCCTCTGACCATCTCACTTTATGGCCTAGGATGCCTATACCCTTGAGGAGAGGTCTAGCTGGGGGCTTAGGGTCAGAGCATGAGGGTTGTCCACAGAAGCTCCTTGCTTGCTGCTGGCTGCAGCATGTCCCTAAGGTAGGATTAGGCAAAGGGGAAGTTGCCTCTAAATCTCCATGTTGGACTTTGGTGAGGTGAGCATAAGATTTTCCCAACTCCATGAAGGAGAAAACTCTTCCTCAAGTAAGGGACATTTTTTCTTTGTTCTCCTTGCCCCACCCTGTGTGACAGGTCTCTTGTGTCATTTGGATGATGCGTGCATCAGCAATCCTTGCCATAAGGGGGCACTGTGTGATACCAACCCCCTGAACGGGCAGTATATTTGCACCTGCCCCCAAGGCTACAAAGGCGCTGACTGCACAGAAGATGTGGATGAATGTGCCATGGGTAAGTACACGGAACCTTCCCTATGCCTCATGGTGTCTGTCGAGCTCAGTGAGCATTCAGACAGAAGCACATTTTACTCTAGGAGCATGTTACACCCAAACCTCCGATCTCTCCTGTTACATGCTTACTGTTTATAACCCCCCAATGTAAACATATATTCTCTTCTAAGAACTGAGTAAATGGAAAGTCTGTACCTGATTCCTAACAGGAAGCCCTACCCAAGTGACAGTTCGGGCAAAAGAACAGAGATGCACAAGAGTTGAAGTTGCTTTAGTCTTGCCTTGCCTTGGCTTCTTCCTTTCTTCTTTGTATTTTAAGGAAGAAAATAGTAAATTGAGAACCGGATTATTAAAGGCCTAGCCCTAATGCTGTCATTATGCAGAGTCAGATCCACTTCTGCAATCCATATTTGTGGAAATTCTATCAAAGTACTTTGATTCCAGTAATTGGTGCTTGTGTTTTCTAGCCAATAGCAATCCTTGTGAGCATGCAGGAAAATGTGTGAATACAGATGGTGCCTTCCACTGTGAATGTCTGAGGGGCTATACAGGGCCTCGTTGCGAGTTGGATATCAATGAGTGCCATTCCGACCCCTGCCAGAACGATGCGACCTGTCTGGATAAGATTGGAGGCTTCACGTGTCTGTGCATGCCAGGTACATGGGCCCGTCAGTATGTGGGATCTAGACAAGAGACAGTGCCCTGCAGTTCTCTTAGGCGGAGCACTCAGTACAGGGTGGCAATCCCATGAGCTCTGTCAGCATTTAATTCCCAATAATGACAGGGTTCCTAGCCAAGGGGACCCTTAAGGAGTAAGGCAGTGCTAGAATTCTTAGAGTGATGGACACTAAATTAAACAAGTCCATATATCAACATCAGTTACATGTAAGAGAAAAATTCAGAAGTGATTGTTTTTATGCAAGTATTCTTTGGTTTAACAAAGGATTTACCATAACAGTCCTATAAATAGCAAGGTTTCCTAATCTCTTGATACATTATAAATACCATACTATTCCATTTATAAAAATTATTTTACCCGTAATTGTTTAGGAACTTGCTATTTATCTGTAGTAATGTTCATATTGTTAGTTGTACTCTGGAGTGCTTCTACAGAAACCATTTCTTGAATTCTCAGAGAGCACAGGTAAGTCCAGTTTAAAATGACATTTGAGGGGCGCCTGGGTGGCTCAGTCAGTTGAGTACTGATCCCAGTATTGTGGGATCAAGCCCCTTGTCGGGCTCCACGCTGAGCATGGAGCCTGCTTAAGATTCTGTCTTCCCCTGCCCCTCTGCCCCCTCCCCCACTCGTGTTCTCTCTCTCTAAAAAAAAAAAAATAATAATTTAAAAAATGAAAAAATGACATATGATAGTGGCTGCTTTACTTGATTAAACCTGCTAGCCAGTCTAGCACTGGAAGGCCCTCCTGACCTTGACTTGTACCCTGAGAGCAACAGGATCTCCAGGTCAGCGGGTCTGTGTGAACATTGATTGGGGACCCTATGGGCCTGGCACTGCTCTGAAAGTGAAGCAGGGCCTGGTCAGAGAATGTGGGAGTGTCTTTGCTGGCATGCTATATTTTACCAGTGTCTTTGGAGGTAACCTTTTCTCCCTGTTCACAGTGATGTGCGTTTCTCACCGTATGCTCCTATCTCACTGATACTTGCAGTGACTATTTCCCATCAGGGGAGACTCCGCTTTGCCTTCTGCAGAAATGTTCATGCTCGTAGAGGATGTAGTCATCTGCAAATTTGTGCTTTCTTGGCTAGAATATGCCTTTCTTTCTAAGCCACTTGTGTGGTCTAATTTGTTCAGGTTTCAAAGGTGTGCATTGTGAACTGGAGATAAACGAATGTCAGAGCAACCCTTGTGTGAACAATGGTCAGTGTGTAGATAAAGTCAATCGCTTCCAGTGTCTGTGTCCGCCTGGTAAGTGCCCACCACCTGCCCCTGTTTTCTTTGAAAGCACAAAGCTGACTGACCACAGGGAAGGGAGGAGGAGAGAATGTGTGTGGGCTGTACATGAGGAAGTCATTAAAGTGAGCACTTTCGGAATCGGAGTGTGTACAGAAACGGGGAGTTTGTTTCAGCTAGTGTATCATCCAAATCCTTTGTGGCCAGAAGTCCAAGTCTATTCTGAATGGCCCATGACCTCTCTGTCTGTGTATATATTTCAGAAAGTTCATACCTCACAGAAGCCTTAGTTGTAGGCTATTCAGGGATTTTCCCCCGCCATGGGTCATATTCTTGAAGCCCCTCTGTGAGACTTTTATTGTTAGATATTTCACCCTAGGTCCAGAAACAGACAACACAAGTCAGTTTTTTCCAAAGAATGCTCTGTGTCTCCTTTTGCCCCCCAAAGCTACTGTTGAAGACATGCCAAATTTTCTGCCACAGACAATAGCCTCTCCTTGTTATTTCTCCAGAGAGAAGGTCCCAGTCCTCTGAAGCTACCCTCACTTGTTTGAGGGCTCCATGTATAACCATTCTGTCCGTACTTCAGCTGCAAGTGACATCTGTACTGGGAATAAACAGAGGTTGAGACACACACAGTTGTCTCTGATGCCCTGAGCTTCACCCGGTTATCCCAGTTACCTGCTGGGGAGAATAATTTTATGTTTGCTGAGCCACTGGTTTAAGCCCTTTGTAGACCTTAGATGGATAGACATAGGGGAATCCTTTGACTCGTGTCATCACTCTGCCCTTTTAAGGTTTCACTGGGCCAGTTTGCCAGATTGATATTGATGACTGTTCCAGTACTCCGTGTCTGAACGGGGCAAAGTGTATTGATCACCCAAATGGCTATGAATGCCAGTGTGCCACAGGTAAGATTGTTCTCACTTTCTGTTCACCTGATATGTCTGTCTGAACAAAATAGGAGGCTGTCCTCTACTCGCTGCCCTACCAGGCCAGTCCACTAATGAGCTGCTCTGTGTTTAGAGAGAGCTGCTTCCAGCATAGTTTTTGCTTCTCTCATGGTTTCCTCCTTCAACACCTGCCTCCTTCTCCACCACAATAGTGGCCTAGCTTGGACATTTCCATTTGGTGTCCAGGTCTTTCTGGGATAGATTTTGGCAGCGGTGAGTTTCCAGCTGGCTTGACTTACTCCTTTGGGAAAGGGAAGAATTCCAGCTGAAAGCTATTTTTCACTAGGGCTTCTCAGCAGGAGACCTGTCTCTGTGTTTTTTGAGGCAAGTGATTGAACAAAGGCCCAGAAGTCTAAGGGCCATTGTGTGCAAGTGCAGAGGTTTTCCGAGTAAAAGACTGCCCAGCCCCTGAGAGTCAGGTGTGTTATCTGAATGGGAGAGAGAACTCTGGGAAAGTTTAGGTCCTCTTTCCTGACTTCTGCTACTACAGTGAAAAAGAATCTGTTTACACATATTCTGCATTTCTGATCTGTGGCCACATTTCTCATTTGGGAGTGGATTTGAATAAGTCAAACGTCCCTTATTACACATTTGCTTTTACACAGACCAGTATTATAGAGAAGGACTAGAAATTATTAGAAAAGATGATTTCTCAATTTATTTTTTATGTGACCGCTTAAGGGAAAAAGAAGTTATGAATATAATTCCAGACCTGTTTCTTATTTTGGAAGATTGATTCTTAAAGGATTTTAAACATCATGTGCATGATTTCTTTCTGATGACAGAAAAGCAAACTAAGTCACAAAAATAAACACAGAGAATTAGTGTTTCAGTAGTACTGGAACATTACCATTTACTGGGCCTCCTTAGATTAGGTCCCGTCAGATGAACCAGTTCACTTCTTTCTCTTTTTGCAAACTGTTGTCTTTGGTTGGAGGAGTTCCAGATTTTGTCCTCCTCTGGCCAGATTATCCTCATGGAGAATAACCTCTGGAGAGAGTTTAAAAATCTTGAACTCATGTTTGAAAGGAAGAGAGCCCACCACACCCCTCGCCTTTCTTTAAAATCCTTTAAAAGGGATTTAAAGTTGAATGAAGTCTTATTTTCCCTTTTTCTTTTAATGCTCATAAACTTTCATTCATTTTAATTAACAGGTACTTACTAAAAACTTAGTATATATGTAAGCACAGTACTCTGGGAGCATTTAAGAGGGATAAAGAAAAGTTCTCTGTATACTAAGGTCAGAATTGGGAAGATAAGATACACGTAACCATTAATACAGTATCTGTATGTTGGGTTTGGGAAGGAAGGGATAGAGAGGTAAAAATATAATGGAAAAATACTGAGAGCTAGTCCCCACTGAAGCCCAGTATGAAATGATGATGCAGTTAAAGTATCTCTGCAGTGAAGCCCACTGATCATTTTGAGAAAGGTATTTGAATTCTACAAATTTTATTTGAAAAACTTTGTTTTAAACACAATTCTCTAGGATTGCCTTATAAATGGTTTGTTTCAGCTGCTCGTTGCCTGCGGTAGAAATGTTAGGACATGAGGTCTGTAGTGGATGTGGCCACACTTATATTCAGGTGTGGAGTCTGCCTTGGTTTTTAAGCCTTCTTGGTAAAATTCCTTTCAAGGATTCACTGGTGTGTTGTGCGAGGAGAACATCGACAACTGTGACCCTGATCCTTGCCACCATGGCCAGTGTCAGGATGGGATTGATTCCTACACCTGCATCTGCAACCCGGGGTACATGGGTGCCATCTGCAGTGACCAGATAGATGAATGTTACAGCAGCCCTTGCCTGAATGATGGTCGCTGCATTGACCTTGTAAATGGCTACCAGTGCAACTGCCAGCCAGGCACGTCAGGTAAGCCCGCTCTCTTTATGTCTCTTCTGGAGTTTTCACTCTTCCTCAAAAACAATTTGCACAGATATCTCAGACTTTCTTGGCATATGCTTCGATACTTAAAAAACAGTCCTGATTCTGAAAAGCACAGCCAAAGCTTCAGCCAGAATCATCTCAGTCTCTAGTCAGTGGAGAAATTAGAGACAATAGTTTTGCAAAACTGATGACTGTGTGTGTGTGTGTGTGTGTGTGTGTGTGTGTGTGTTTTATTAGAAGAAGACACCCCACCTCAAAAAATAGAAATTATTATTTAAAATTGGAAACCCTCTTGCCTTCGTGTCTTGATTTGATTGTCCTTTTCCCTTGAACTTCCACCCCACTCAGAGTAATGAAGCTGGCCCTTTTCCCTCTCGCTCCCTCCTGTCCTTCCAGTTGTGTTTTTCTCTGTTTCAGAGTCCAGTATCTTTAATGTGACACTTCTCTTCTGCCGTGTTTCGGGTGGACCTTGGGCATTTGGGGGAATTCTCAGGGAGAGCAGAGACTTCACAGCACGGTCCGGTCATTGTAAATTAGAATGCACAGCCATCGTTTCCCACCCCCGAGTTCAGTGCTGTTTCCCCGACTCTGGTTGAGTGACTGCTCGTTAGTTGGGAGGGCATGCTGCTCCTTGCTGGGGGAATGTTGAGTTATTTTCTCAGGCGGCAGCATTTCGCAGGTCTCACTGGAGTCTGTTTTACTT
This sequence comes from Herpailurus yagouaroundi, assembly GCF_014898765.1. Classification (NCBI taxonomy): domain Eukaryota; kingdom Metazoa; phylum Chordata; class Mammalia; order Carnivora; family Felidae; genus Herpailurus; species Herpailurus yagouaroundi. Next base: position 103,361,328 of record NW_024412388.1, on the reverse strand, counting down.
ATTTGAGGAATAATTATGGTCACAACTGTGGTTAATGGACAGAGAAGTACTATGTCTCAGATCAAAGAAAATGTATTAGTGGAAGATTAACTAGTGTGTGCCTTTGTTAGAAGGGAACCTGCCAATACAAGAGAGTGATTTATTGAGAACTCATTCTTGATTTAAGGAAAATGGCCTACATAGGGGGCAAAGGTGGGGGAGGTGGTTAACTGCCCTCATTTTATTTTGTTATTTCCAAATCCATTTCTTCAAACTTGTCAAAGGCCCTGGTCTTCGTCCAGGACCTCATACATGCCAAGTTTGAAAACAAAGTCCTTTTTGAGTTGCTCAAGCATACGAAAAACATCCCATGCCTTCACAGTTGAAAGTGCCTTCCCCCTCCCCACATTTAGATAACTCACTAAAAGGGCTGAATAGATCTTTGTGAAGCCTTCCAAAAGCAATTTGCTTCCGGGCTGGTCCCCAGACATGAGAAATTGCAGTACGAAAAGAAATTTGAGAGATTTACAAGCAATTGAATGGACGCCTTTAGAATGGTGGGGCTGTTTTAGGCTTTGCTATCATTCCCATTATAACAAACATACTAGAAACCTGGGTGAGTGGTGGGTTGGCAAGCACTTTGTTTTCTCTGGGATTATATCATTATGCCAGGATGTATCAGGTGTATTCCCTGGGGAGGACAGAGAAGGCAAGGTGTAAGTAGCTGTCACTGAGAAATGCAAGAAGTAAATATGAGTGGTGTGCAGGCAGCATAGAGTGAAGGCCCCAAAACCTCTCAGAAAACTGCCAAATCCCTTCCTGTGGCTGTTGGGAGAATTAAAGCAAAGAGACGTAGGCGTTATAAAAAAATCTTGGTCTATAATGGGTGGAGAAAGACCTGACATGTACTACGGGCCTAGATGGACGGGTCTATTTTAATTAATCATTCTGAATAGACTTTTGAGTTCTAGAGTGAGAATCCATAACCCATTCGTAACATGGTCCTAAGTTGGTAAGTTGGATTTTGGATGAGTATAAACAGAAGGGGTACTTTACCATGTGCTAGTTATAATTGTGGTTTCTCATTTACTGGGTACTTAAAGTGAGATAAATAACCCAGAATCACTTCTGAGGCTTCTTTCACCCATGGTCTTATGATGGGAAACTGTTTTAAGTAAGTTTCTTTAGGTTCTAAGTCACAGAAACCAACCTGACTAGTTTAAGGATTCCTTAGCAAACAAGCAAACAATAACTACAGAATCGACAAAAGATCTAGTGAAAGCACACAGAAGTATCTTACAGATTCCAAGTGAGAATTGATTGGTAAATCTTTGCAGAGATTATCAGGAAGCAGAGAAATTTATAGACCACAGTTCATATAGTCCCACAGTTCATATTCCAGTGTCCCAATGAGAAAATTACATTGGCTCATCTTGGGCATGGTGTCTGGTCCTACTCAAATAAAATATAGCCTCCTGCGGCCTGCCATGGTTGATTGTAGGTGAATGGGGGTTTTCAGTCAAGGCTAGACACATCTCCTAAAAGTATCCAGGAGTATGGAAACTCTTGCCTCATTTGTGGCTAGTGAGGCAGCATGGCCTTGTTCATCACAGAGTGACCAGTGTGGTGTGGTGAAGCGGACAGAATCCAAAGTGCCTGGTTCACATCCTGGCTGTACTGCTGTAGTTGTGCAAGTCCACGACACAGTGGGTGTATTACAACTTGATGTACCAGTTGAGTGAGAAGACTAAAGAAAACTTATGTGAAGTGGGAGGCAGAGTACTTGCACATAATAATGGCTCAATAAATTTAAACGTAATTATTATTAATAAATATTAATACAAAATATGAGTGAATCAAAATTTTTACAACTTTCAATGGAAATTTTGTTAGTTTAAAGCCTAGTTTTACTGGGCTTTAGTTTTACAATTTTTAAACTACCAAAGCGTTTTTCTATGAGTTGGAAATAAGACATCACTAAATTCATGTTAAGTACATAACAAAGTATCATGAGTATTTTTATAAGATGATGGTAAAAATTATGATTGCTATATCCTTGCTGTTTAGTTACCCATATCTACAATTACACCTTTATTAATATAGCTCTATCTAGGGTTGGCTGTATACTCTTTAGATTTCTTAACACCTAGCATCACATGCTATTTTTGTGGTAACACTGCATGGTTTCTTTTCTACTTTTATCTTTGCAGGTGTTAATTGTGAAATCAATTTTGATGACTGTGCAAGTAACCCTTGTGTCCATGGAGTCTGTATGGATGGCATTAATCGTTATAGTTGTGTCTGCTCACCGGGATTCACAGGTAACACCTTTTTTGTTGGGAGGTCCCTCCTTCAGCCCCATCACTTTGGGAAAAGGGGCATATGAAGGAAAATCACTTTTCAAATGTTTCCTATTTTTTTGTCTCTTCGAAGGTTAGAAATGTGTTTCTGTACTTCTCTGGCCTAGTTTTCTACTTATAGGCCTTCCATAAATCATAACATGAAACTTTTCCTCAGTTAGGGTTTTTAGACCACATGTTTTTGGGTTTTTTTTTTACATTTTATTTATTTTTGAGAGAGAGAGGGAGACAGAGCACAAGTTGGGGAGAGGCAGAGAGAGAGAGGGAGACACAGAATCCGAAGCAGGCTCCAGGCTCTGAGCTGTCAGCACAGAGCCCAATGCGGGGCTTAAACTCACAAGCCGTGAGATCATGACCTGAGCCAAAGTTGGATGCTTAACCGACTGAGCCACCAGGTGCCCCTATAGACCACATGTTATAGCTACCTGAAAAGCATTTCTAGTCAGACCATGAGTTTCTGTCACTGTGCTTGAGTTATATAGCTTTTACTGCCACCTTTAATTTGCTACACTTAGTGAATGCCTTCTACAAAAGTATAGCCAAGATAAAATTCTATGAAAACACTAAATGCTTTTTTCTGAGTACTTCCTCTTATGGGAGATTGTTGGATGAGGCCAGAACTTGGGAGGACCAATGTAATTATTAAAAGTAGCCAGAACATTTACACATGCACGCTTGTGTGCACACACACAAACACAAATCTCTTTCTCTCTTTTTTGTTGTAAGATTGCCTTTATCTTTTACCCTTCCGATCCAAAAATTGCTAGAGGCTATTGAGAAATCTGAGGCACCTTACTGAGACACCTGTTTGTTAATGACATCATCAGAGGGCATATACAGTGCCTATCCTATTCTTTCTAGACGGTCCCACACGCAAGCAGGCACTTACATAATAATGTTACCATTTAATAAGTACCATGTGATCATTTGCAACCAATGTGAGAAATTTCCCTCAGAGCTTTTTAAACTATGACCTCCAAAGGCATTCAGGGCCAAGTGAAGTGAATGTCTGCCTCTTGCTTGCCGGGAACTTACTTTCTGCTGTATTTCACAAACCTTTTTCCTGCTTGGGTATGATCGCGGGTGCTAGGGAGTAATGTTTTCGGCCCACATGGGTCACCATAATGTCTTCTCAGTGGAAGATCACTCAGAAGACAAGTATGATGACAGCCATCGTATCTAGTGCCTAGCAGTGCTGGTAGTAGCCAGCTGTACTTCTGGTCCTGAAACTTGATACTGCAAGATGAAGTGACAGCCAACTGAATACACAAAAATTCCTGCTAGGTAGGATAATAGGTGCATTTTTGTTAAATAGGTAAGAAGAGAATAGCTACCACTTATTAAGAGCTTATTTTGAGCTAGGCGTTAGGTACCTAATCTCATTTAATTATCCACAGCTATTATCATTCCTATGGTATTGATGAAAAATCCAGAGCTTGGAGAGGTTAAGTAACATTACCAGTGCACTATGGCCAGGATTCCAGCCCAGGTGGTCCTACTCTAGAGCCTATGCCCGTTCTCACCTCACCAGGCAGCCTAAGTGGGTGCCTGTTGTGACTTCTTTTTAGACATGTAAGCCGTACACTGGAACTTTTTTTTTTTCCTGAAATACCAGTAAGTCATATTCTCTCTCTTTTTAACATTCAGCAAACCAAGAAGGTCAAGGAGGGAGGACATAGGCTAAAATATTCTAAAATAAACCTAAGGTGTAGCATGAAATTACATAACCAAGAAGTGGAATGTTTTGGTTACTGGGTGGTACTCTGTTCTTGGAACGATTTTCTATGTCTATTTTTTTTTCAGTTGTTTTTTGCTTTTTTAATCAGCTGCCCAAAATACCACAGACAACTGTGGTATTATATATACATGAGCTTAGATGTGAGATGTTTTATTCTTTCCTTTGTTTTATTTTAACACTAGTACTTTTTTTTTTTTTTTTTACAATTCTCATAACAGCTTTGACAGATTTACATGAGTTTTTCTTTTTAAGACTAAATTCTGTATTCTCCGCAGACCTCTTGTTTTTAATGTTTATTTATTTGAGAGAGAGAGCGCACATGCGTGTGCATGCGTGCAAGCAGGGGAGGGGCAGAGAGAGAGAGAGAGAGGGAGAGAGAATCCCAAGCATGCTCTGTGATAACAGCCTGGAAGCCTGATGAGGGACTTGATCTCAGGAACCAGAAGATCATTCTTGAGCGAAAATCAAGAATCGGACGTTAAACCAACTGAGCCACCCAGGATCTCTTTATACTTACTGATTGAATGGGAAATGTAAGAAATCAAGTGATACTTCTAGAAGCTACTTCTCAGTTTACAAACTACTTTTTCAGTTTTGCCTTCATATTTATTATTTTGCTGACTTCTTATAACAGTCCATAAAAGCAAATAGGTTGAATAAGAAACCAAAAGCACAGGTAACAAAAACCAAACTAAACAAGCAGGACTCCATTAAACTAAAGTGCTTCTGCACAGCAAGGAACAATAAACTGAAAAGGCAGCCTATAGAGCAGGAGAAAATATTTGTAAACAATATATCTGAAAAAGGGTTAATATCAAAAAAATATAAAGAGCTCATACAACTCAATAGCAAGGAAGCAAATAATCCAATTTAAAAATGGGCAAAGAGCAAGAAAAAAAATTTTGAAACTATGTATGTTGATGGATATTAGCTAGACTTACCACAGTGATCCTTTTGTAGTATATACAAATATCAAATCATTACGTTGCACACCTGGGACTAATATGTTATATGTCAGTTATAGCTCAATCTTTAAAAAACACAGGCAGAAGTAGCTAAACACAACTTTAGAAACTATTATTGGAAAATTCCCAGGAATTTCCAGATAGAGGATACTGGAAGTATCTACTGTAATTTTCAGAGCTACATGATTTAACCAGAGACTGATTGTATTTTTAAGTTATAAATCATTATTTGTACTTAGAAACCCAACATCATCTGAAACAGGTAAAGTTTTGAAAGCCTCATAGTCTGCTACACCGTAGTGATTTTCAAAAAGCATTTGAAAGGCTAATCATGAGTAACAAGTCTACCAAAATAGCTAATCCTCACTATAATGTCATTATAAAACTAATCACGAAAATACCATAAGAAAACATATATATGAGTTTTGTAATCTCTTCTCTCTCTAAATTTCTTTCTTTTTTTTAATTTTTTAATGTTTATTTTATTTTTGAGAGAGAGAGAGTGACAGAGTGAGAGCAGGAGAGGGGCAGAGAGAGAGGGGGACACAGAATCCGAAGCAGGCTCCAGGCTCCAAGCTGTTGGCACAGAGCCCGACGCAGGGCTCGAACTCACGAACCAAACCATGAGATCATGACCTGAGTTGAAGTCGGACGCTTAACCAACTGAGCCACCCAGGCGCCCCTCTAAATTTCTTATAGTAGTTTCTCATCAGTAGTGAAGTGTATAAATGTTTATAAAGTATAAATTTATAATATAATTACGTTTATAAGTTATAAATTATTTAAATATAGAACCACTAGTCTAGATTAAGAGACCCTGAATTGTTTTCTCAGTTACCAGAAGACAATAAAGTTATGCTTAGAATACTCTTCTTTCTGAGGCAGGAAATGGATTAATACAACTCTAAGAATGAAAGCAAAATGGCTTTCTTTTTAACCAATATAATCATTAAATTAAATTATATATTTATAATTTGTAGACATTGAGCATGCAATTGCTTTTTGGTTCTTTGGCCCTCAGTTAACCTAATAATGTCATATCCTGAACAGGCACACTGCTAAGAGCAAGGAGTCTTGCAGTAATACTAAAATCAATTCATACTACTCAGCCACAAAAAAGAATGAAATCTTGCCATTTGAGACAACATGAATGGGCTTTATGCTCAGGGAGATAAGTCAGAGAAAGACAAATACTGTATGATATCTCTTGTATGCAGAATATTAACAAGCAAAACTCATAAAAATAGAAGAAAATGGTGGCTAGGAGGGGCAAGGCTGATTGGGGAGATGTATTTAAGGGTGCAAACTTGAAACTAGTAGGTAAATAAGGTCTGGAGATCTGTTGTACCAGCACAGTGATTATAGTCAGCAATACTGTATAATAAACTTCAAAGTTGCTAAGAGAGTGAGTCTTAATTGTTCTCAGCACAAAAAAGAAATGATAATTATGTGACATAATAGAGGTGTTAGGTAACATTAAAGTGGTAATCTATTGCAATATATAAATGTATTAAATCAGTACGCCATATACCTTAAACTTATACAGTGTTATACATCAATTCTATCTCAATCAAAATATTAACAAAACACAAAAAGTAGATAAGGAAGTTTTATTATTCCCATTAAACAACTAAGACAACTGAGAGAGAGAACTTGATGTGTCCATGCAATGTATACAAATATATTTTGTATATTTTGAGCCCCCCAGCTAGTGAGTCATACAGCTAGGATTGTGAGTTCCCAGAAGGCAGGAACCTCCCTAATCATCTTTTTAGCCGGTGTCTAAACACAGTGTCTAGCATGGAAGAAACACTCAATAAATACTTCGGAATGAATGACTAGAACTCAAATATGGGACTTCTCACATCCAACTCCAGACTCTCCAGTCTGGACTATAGCATGCTTTCATTTATTAAACACTAATTTGTTGAGTACCTACAAGGTGAGAAACATTGATTAACTTCTCATTCAGTAGTTCCTGAGTCCAATAAGGTCCATAGCCTTGTGCTGGGCATTTCTGATGCTGGGTGGAAACTCCCTAGGGGTAGGACCTTGATAGTGAAGCAGCGGTCAGTCCACATGGTAGACTGCAAAAGGAGGCACTTAACCCTCCTCATTAAAGATGGCTGTAACATTGATTCTGGGAAGGGTTTTTAAAGCAAATGAGGAAAACGTGAGAAGAGTGGCTTCTGAGAAAATGCTTCCTAAAAAGGATAGAAAAAGAAGGCTTTTTCCTCTTATTTTCCACTGAAGAGCAGGCTAAGGATAGCTGTGTAAAGAGTTCTGGCTCATATCTTGGTGCCAGTGGCAAATGTCTAAAAAAAATTCTGAGGTTGAGGCTAAGAAAATAGTACTTTAAAATAAGTTATTAATAAAACACTTAAGAGAAAAACAGCAACCACTACCAGATTATGGGACTTTACCACAAGAACCACCAATAATGGTTTAGAGAGCAACAGAGAGTGAAAAAAATGTTAATACCCATACTTTAAAGGGGTGTGGATCTATTTCATTTGGAATTTCCTGTTCTAAATGCAGGGTTACTCTTTCTTAAATAAAAGTGCATGTTTTTATCTGAATCAGAAAATTGTATTCTTTGAAACTTCTAAATTCCTTCACAGCAGTTGCTTGTTGCCACTCATTTACAGAATTATGGGTTATTTCAAAATTTTATATCATTTTGGAATATATAGTTAAATCTCAATTATTCAAAATTTAACAAAGCTAAACTCTTATAAGTGGCACGCTTTCTTCAGCTTAAAGCATCAAATGTCAAGGTTATAGCAGACATCTTTTCCAAGCGCAGTCTTGGGTAGGTTTTAGAGGAAGAATATATTCACTTAATTTCATATATTCTGAGCATTTACATTATTACATGAAGATAAAGTAATAATTGTCTACATCATAGTTTTTCAAAATGGAATATTTGAACCATCTGCATTATTTAAAATTGGCTTTCTGGACTCCATGCATCATAATCTGTGGTGAGAGGGCCTAAGAATCTCCTTTTAAAACAAGTATTTTAGGGGCACCTGGGTAGCTAAGTCTGTTAAGCATCTGACTTCAGCGCAGGTCATGATCTCACAGTTCGTGAGTTCAAGCCCTGCATCAGGCTCTCAGCTGTCAGCGCCAGGGCCTGCCAAATATCCTCTGTCTCCCTCTCTCTCTCTCTCTGCCCCTCCCCTGCTCACATACACTCTCTCCCTCTCTCTCTCTCTCAGAAATAAACAAACATCAAAGAAGAATATAAAATAAAAATAATAAGTATTTTAAATGATTCTTTTTGCACATTAAGGTTGAGAACCACTGGTCTAGATTAAGAGATTGAATTGTTCTCTCAATTATCAGAAGACAATAAAATTATGCTTAGAATACTCTTGTTTCTGAGGTGGGAAATGGATTAATACAACTCAGAATGAAAGCAAAATGGCTTTTTATCTACTATAACATTAAATTAAGTTAATAGCTTATTCACTAAGTATTCCAGGTGATTGAGCTATCCCATATGTGGAAATGTAGGAAGTTGACTAACTGAAAAAATTAATGCGCAGTGAACCAGCTGAGAGCAGTGATAAAAGCTTCTTCGAGAGTACTCAGAATAGCAGCAAGAGGAACAGCCAACTTTGGTAACATTTGATGTTCTCTTTTTGAATCCTTGTGGAGTTTCTGTTTCTAAGATGGAGTAAAGAAGAAATACATATCAAAACAGTGCAGTGCTGTTCCAGCATTTCGTTAACTTGGCTGCATTATCAAGACTGTGCTGTTTACTACTTCCTCACATGGTGCTAAGTGCTCTTGGGTGTCTTATTACTTAAATCCTGACATTTGATGCCCAAGGCATCTTACAGCCTGTGCAGAGAAAGTTGTCAAGACAGCATCTCCCATAGTTCTGGGTCTATTCCCTAAACATTTTGGATTTGACAAATACTGTTTCCGTCCTCTTCAGGGCAGAGATGTAACATCGACATTGATGAGTGTGCCTCCAATCCCTGTCGCAAGGGTGCGACGTGCATCAACGACGTGAATGGTTTCCGCTGTCTATGCCCCGAGGGACCCCATCACCCCAGCTGCTACTCACAGGTGAACGAGTGCCTGAGCAGTCCCTGCATCCATGGGAACTGTACCGGAGGCCTCAGCGGGTAGGTGGCTGCCATGTATGAACAGTTCCTTATTGACTTATGTCAAGCCGGTGGGTTTCGGAATGGGCCATGCCCTGTGGAAGTCTGTCAGGGACCTGAGCTGAGACTGAGTTGCAGATTTTGGTAGTCTCCTTGAGTCTTCCAAACCACCACTTGTGCTCTGCCTTCCATTGCTGAATAGGTAGAAAATAGGGCGGGGCGGGGAGGTAGTCAGTTCATGGGAGAAGTCCAGTGTTATTTTGTGAGCCTTTGGCAGTTGTGCTTTTAGTAGTTATTAAAAGATTGAGTTCTGAGGGAGGTTCTATTTGATTTTTCCCCTGCTTAAAAAAAAGCTCCTTTCTGTTCTATCACAGTACCAACGTGTGCCACTGAAGTGGGGCTGGTCTCACCTGACTTTAGACGTGACCCTGATAAGACATTCATGGTTTGCAAGCCTCTGAGATTGTGTGATGTGTTGATAGGTACTTTTCTAGACACTCAGAGTGTGATGTTAGGTCACAAGAGATAGATCTATACTCTTGTATGCTGGCCGGAAGATAGGGCTCTGGGCATTGCCATTTGCCATACTTAACAACAGGTGAAAGAACAAAGACTGTATTTAGAGGTAAAGGAAAATCAAATTATTTCCAGATGAATTACCTCGGTATTCCTGTTTCAGACTATGGTAGCCTGCAAAGCATCCCAACCCATGTACCTTTTTCCTAAAGATCTCCAGACAAGAGAGGTTTTTATTTCCTGCTAACATAGTATAAGTGTTAATAATGTTCAGATTGTGAACAATGTACATATATTTTGCATACCTTCATTTGTGTTCCTTTTCCTGCTCAGTTTACCCTAGGTGCTTTCTGGGGCAGGGTTTCAGGAGAGAACAGCAAAGCATGTCTTGGAAGTCAGACATCCCAGGAGCTCTCAGAGAGGCTTAGAGTCTCTGATACTAACCTACTTCTTGGGTGTCTGTTTTGCATTAGAAACAGATGATCCTAAGGTTTGCTTTATTTTAGTTTTATATATAATAAAAGTGCAGATTTATCCATGTTAATGTGCCTTTCAGATTGACCCAATGTATTGTACCAAACACTGTTTACACATGAAAGCTCACTATAATTAATTAATTTCTCCAGCATCTTAGTGAGCTGGGAAGCACCAGAAAAATCTGTTTACTGAGTAGTCCAGGTGGGACCACATAATTCATACTGTGTCCATGGCAATCCAAGTATAGGTTCAAAGAAGAGTAGATTAGCTTACCCATGAGCTCCTCTGTCCCTCATTTCTTCACCAAGTCTTGGATTTCATCTAAGACTCAATTGTACATTCGTCCTCCACAGTCAAGAATACTATCTATCTCCTTTCAGATACAAGTGTCTCTGTGATGCAGGCTGGGTTGGCATCAACTGCGAAGTGGACAAAAATGAATGTCTTTCTAACCCATGCCAGAATGGAGGAACTTGTGACAATCTGGTGAACGGATACAGGTGTACTTGCAAGAAGGGCTTTAAAGGTGAAAGCTGTAGTGCATATTTCTATCTCCCTTCATGCAGTTTTCTTATTGCATATTCTTTGACTTACCTCTTCCTTGCCCTTTCTCTATTCCTATTCGCTCATATAGCAAACATAACTTGAGAAGTTAATATTTATAAGGCACTTGGGGAGTAAAAACATAAAGATATATAGATTCTACTAGCAGAGAGGTGAACTACAGGACTATTTAAGCTGAGCAGCTAGGACTCCACTTATACAACTTTGGAAAGATGTTCTAATTGTAAGCTTCATGGTGCTGGTTTGATTCTGTTGGAATTCACAAGAGATCTGGGGAGTAGCATGAGAATATTGCCTTATTATAATTATGATAGCAATAATTCCATGGAAGAATCCATGCATTCCAAACTCTTCCAACAAATTATCTTACACATTGAGATAAAATATATAGCCAACTAGGGCCTTCTGGAAACATGTATTATAATGGGTGTTGTATAAAATCATTTTCTGAGTTGTTATTGTTGTATTTCCACCATAAATTTTCTTTTTTTTTTTAATTTTTTTTTTCAACATTTATTTATTTTTGGGACAGAGAGAGACAGAGCATGAACGGGGGAGGGGCAGAGAGAGAGGGAGACACAGATTCGGAAACAGGCTCCAGGCTCTGAGCCATTAGCCCAGAGCCTGACGCGGGGCTCGAACTCATGGACCACAAGATCGTGACCTGGCTGAAGTCGGACGCTCAACCGACTGCGCCACCCAGGCGCCCCTCCACCATAAATTTTCACTTAAAAACTCATGAGAGTGAAATCTGTGGGTAAATCATTTATCTTGTACTCCTCTATCCACTTAGTCATTGATTTCCCCACTCAAAAATTGTGCCAGGCTGCCAAGATACATCAGTATGTTTCAGAGTCAATTTACTTATTTGAAAGCTTTCTGAGAGTATATATATTTTAGTCATTAATTTTCTGATATATTACATTTGCAAAGAAATTTAAAAGCACTTTTATTTCTTTGTTTCCTTGAGACTTGCTGATCAAGGAACTAAATAAAACTCAAAATGTAAAATCCCAAATTGTACGGCTGGTGAGTAGAAGAGTACAGTTTGAGCCCAGACCTCTGTGCTCCCAGACCACCGTTTTTTTACAGTGCTGTAGTTGCTCTATCTTGAGGCTCTGTGTCAGGCTCTATTGAAGATGCAAAGGTGTGTAATATTTGGGTACTGGTCTATCCCATTAATGCTTCCTTACTTTTGTCTTTTTCACAGTGGGAGTAGATACCATGTCTTGGATCAGGGGAAAACAGTTTTATGGCTTCAGAAAGTACTACCACATCAATGGTAGAGACTGTGCATATGAAAGAGTGGGCATAAATCAGAGGCTTTGATTATGCATTAAAAAAATATTGTCCCTTGATAAATTATACCCCCTTTTTAGGCCCTGACAGCCACTTTGTATAGAAACAGCTGATAGATCAGCAGATTTTTAACCTCAATGAGCTTCTTAGTCCATTGTTGAGAAATTACTTATATTTGGAGGCATATTCAGCCTTTCAGCTATTAGAATATACTTACTCCATTCATTCTTTTAACTGTCTTTTACTGACAGACTATATGTCAGGGACTTGTCACTGAAATGAACGAAGAGGTGTTCCAGGAGCCTAAAGAAATTCAGTTTCTAAGGTAGTTCATATTTGCCATGAAGAGGATTGCTTAGTAATTGTTAAAAAAAATTTTTTTAATGTGTATTTATTTTTGACAGAGAGAGAGAGACAGAACATGAGTGGGGAGGGGCAGAGAGAGAAGGAGACACAGAATCTGAAGCAGGCTCCAGGCTCTGAGCTGTCAGCACAGAGCCCAACATGGGGCTCGAACCCACGAACCACGAGATCATGCCCTGAGCCGAAGTCGGACACTCAACCCACTAAGCCACCCAGGCACCCCGCTTAGTAATTTAAATAATGAGGAGGCTAACAGAAAGTTTCACTGTTTTGGGGTTTTCTCCCTTTCTGTCTATAGGCTATAACTGTCAGGTGAATATTGATGAATGTGCTTCAAATCCCTGCCTGAACCAAGGAACCTGCTTTGATGACATAAGTGGCTACACTTGCCACTGTGTGCTGCCATACACAGGTGAGTTCTGCAAGTGAAGGGACCAGAGGGGACCTGTGTTCTTGCCTTGTCATTCTAAACCTCTGAGTCTCAGAGACAAGAGTCTGTGGCCCAGTGATGCTTCTCTGAGGAATCACTCCCTGGTCACCATCCTGCTCTCACCGACTAGATCTTGAGCTCTGAGAAAACACTGTGGCTTCCCTAGATGCAACTGGTAGGCAAACTCACATGCCTTCTTTGTACTTGAGGGTTTAAATGTTTTTTTTAATTCTGTCTGACTGCTGGTTTCATTCATTATTTGACTGGACCCAGTGTTGTCATGGCCTGTGCTCTTAGTCATAGTTCAATAATAACAACCACCACCACTTATTGATAACTTACTATATGCCAGACACTTTGCATATTTTGGATTTCTTAATCCAGTACTCAAAATAATTCTGTTCCTATGACCATTTTATGCTGAGGCAAAGAAAAGTTACTTGCTGAAGGTCACAGAGGTAAGTGGTAGATCTAGGATTTGCCTCTAAGCCTCTCTCAGTCCAAAGTTTGTCTTCTTAACTGCCCTTCTTCTCCTTACATTCAGTACCACTACCTCTCATTCAGAGAGGTATTGCCCCTTGGATGACGATGACACACACAGAAGACAAGGGTGTGACTTCATTTCGTATCAGGTGTTCTTTGTTTCAGGTGGTATTTTAGGAGTGTGCTTGGACGTTTCTTCTTTGTGTTCTCCTGCCTCATTACTGCCGTCTTGTGATTGGTTGTATTTGTGTGGCTTATTTACCTCCTTATCATCCATTTTCTTCATCTGTGGAGAACAAAACAGAAACATGGATGGTGGCTTTGCATGTTTCTCTAGTATGCAGCATGCAGGCAGGAGCATGGCTGAATTCGTACTCCCATGATGGGCTGTTTGTAGTAGCTGTTACCAGTGACTGCGGCTGTTTAGTGACAGAGTGGCCAAAACCAGAACTCTGTTACCTGAAAGACTTGATGCGACGTTGTTACCTTGGCCCCTCTTGGGAAGAAATGTTCATATAGGCAGATAGGGTTTAGTCAGGCTCATAGATAAAAAATCAAAGTTATTGGAGATCCTTAGCTGTTCTCAGACAAAGGAAGTCTAAATGATGCATTTCATAATGACAGTGCTGATCACATTTGCTAATAGTAAGAGCATCTCCCAGCCGTAAAGACTGAGACTTGATGGCTGCAGAGAGATATAAGCAGGTCATATCATTATGCTCAGTCATATCATAGGCTTACCTGAGTGTAATTTAGGTGTTCAGCTCATCTTGAAAATACTTATTTTATCTTCCTGCTATCCAGATACCTTAAGAATATTTGGCTGTATGCTGGCCGTTGGTTTTTCTTCAGATTAAGATCCCGATAAAAGAATTTACTATGTGCAACTTTGGGAAATTATATTAGACTGAAAGCCTATGCATATTAAAATTTTAGTGCTGAGTGTAGCTAAAGGTTCTATCGTTGAGCTTTGCCACTATGAAGGGAACTAAGCAACATTGCCTTCCCTAGTGAGCCACTCTTCTGACCCAAATACCTTAAAAATGGGTTGGGTATGTTGGTGAACATCTGTGGTAATTTTTTTTTCTTCCTGAATATGAAATTTTAGGATAGAATTTTAAATTGAGTTAGCTGTAACTTGACTTGAAAAACACCCTCATCTTCTTTTAATAAAAGCATTCCTTTCCTTGTTTGCCTGTGCTGGAAGCTTATATTCCATATGCTAAGGCAGGAAATATTAATGTGCAAATTTCAATGTCATGTTGTTGATGTTGGTATGAGGAGGTATGTTACTAGCTGATCAGAATAACTTCACTGTTTCCTACCTCCCATGGCCTTCTGATCAACTCCATTGCCTCTGGAACAGGCCAGCAGAGGTGGTGAGGAGTAGAAGGCTGTATTGTTGCCTCTTCCTGGCCCACATGAAGGAGGATCTGTGTGGCTGAGCCTCTGAGCCACACAGACTCTTTGCTGTGGAGATGCAGAAAGTATTGCACCAGATGGACACAGGTGTCCAAACCCATGTAACCACACATGATAATATGGATGAGAGCAGCCCAGCAGTTGTTGAGTGCTCACTCTATATGCTAGGCTCTGTGCTAGTGAAGACTTCATGAACATTTTGTTTTTCACTTAATCCTCAAAAAGCCTCTGTGAGTTACATACCACCCTATTTCTCATTTTACTTATGTGTAAGGCTCAGAGCAGATTAATAACTTGCCTGTTGTTAATATACCAAGTTAGAGCTAAGACTCAGAAGACCCTAAGTCTCTCAGATTCCAAAGCTCTTAACTGCTACCTTAGTCTTGAGTTCAGAGAGCATCCTTTGGTTTAGAATTTGCAAAATTTCAGTTTCCTTGGCTATTTCTTTAAATCCTGTCATTTGCTTTACAGGCAAGAATTGTCAGACTGTGTTGGCTCCCTGTTCCCCAAACCCATGTGAGAATGCTGCTGTTTGCAAAGAGGCACCAAATTTTGAGAGCTACACCTGCCTGTGTGCCCCTGGCTGGCAAGGTAACAGTATGGGAGTTAGAGAAACCAGAAGCTTTAAACAAAGTGGTCAGATCATCAGATTAACATGGACGGCCCAGGTCTTCTGAGGCCTGCTTGTCATGAGCACTGGCTTTGTACAGGAATGACCCAGAAAGCCTTTTCATTTTCATGTCTTTGGGGCCCTCTAGTGGCTGGAAGACCCCAGCCTGAGTCTGAAACCATGATGTTCTCACAGTCCCTGGGCAATAATTTGCCCCACATAATTTTGTGCCAAGGGCACAAAGCCTTATGGGACTTCCCAAAGTGGGAGACAAACCAGAATATCCCCATCTACCCCAGCTGAAGCTTGGATCTCCCCATGCATTTCTGTGGGACTCACTTTCCAAAGACAGGACCATTCATTGCCCCTGTGTTTCTAGGTCAGCGGTGTACAATTGACATTGATGAGTGTGTCTCCAAGCCTTGCATGAACCACGGTCTCTGCCATAACACCCAGGGCAGCTACATGTGTGAGTGTCCTCCAGGCTTCAGCGGTATGGACTGTGAGGAGGACATCGATGACTGCCTTGCCAGTGAGTATGCCGGCCAGCTCCTAAGCCCCCTGAGGCATATAGGGAGCAGAACAGAGCCCAGTCGAGGCAGCTGCCTCTCAGTGCTGAGACTGGCCATCCCAATAGCTTGTCACATGTTTTTAATATTAGTATTTTTTATTTTTTTAAATGTTTATTCGGGGGGGAGCTGCACACATGTGCACATACGTGGGGGAGGGGCAGCGAAAGAGGGAGAGAGAGAGAGACTCCCAAGCAGGCTCTGTGCTGTCAGCGCAGAGCTGGATGCAGGGCTCAATTCTGTGAACTGTGAGATCATGACCTGAGCTGAAATCAAGAGTTGGACACTTCACTGACTGAGCCACCCAGGTGCCCCAATATTAGCATTTTTTAAATCTTCTTTGCAAAGCCAGTGGCTTTAGGAGTTGAGGCAGTAGAATCTCTTTAAGAGGTTCCTAACTGATTTTTGTATACTGACAAATTAGGGACAATGCTATGATAGCTTTTTTTTTTTAAAGCAGGTCCACTGAGGTATAACTAGTATATAGAAGTATACTACCAATATTTTAAATTTTTTTTTCAACGTTTATTTATTTTTGGGACAGAGAGAGACAGAGCATGAACGGGGGAGGAGCAGAGAGAGAGGGAGACACAGAATCAGAAACAGGCTCCAGGCTCTGAGCCATCAGCCCAGAGCCTGATGCGGGGCTCAAACTCACGGACCGCGAGATCGTGACCTGGCTGAAGTCGGACGCTTAACCGACTGCGCCACCCAGGCGCCCCATACTACCAATATTTTAAATGCACAGTGTTGACATTTGACTAAGAAACCATAAGTAAACATAATGAACATATCCATCCCCCTAAAAATATTTTATTTTGTAATTTCCTTCTTGCCCCTTCCCTGTCCCAGGCAACAAGGGATCTACCTCTGTCATGACAGACTTATTTGCATTTTTAATAATTTTATATAAATGGAATCATCTAATGCAAACTCTTTTTGGGGGAGAGGGAATATGACTTATCATTTAGCATATTATTTGAGACTCATCTATGTTATGTGTATTAGTTTTCATTCTGTTTTATTGCTAAGTCATGTTCCATTATTTGGATATACTTGAATTTACTAGTAGGACATTCAGCTTGTTTTTAAGTTTTGAGATACTATAAATAAAGTTATACTCTCTTGAGTAAATATCTAGGAGTGGAATAGCTGAATTATGTAGTAGGTATATGTTTCACTTTTCACCAAATTGTCAAAATGTTCTCCATTGGTGGTTCACCATTTTCATTCCCACAAGCACTGTTTGAGAGTTCCAGTTGAACCACATCCTCAAGAACACTTGGGTGTGATTGCCCTGAATTTTAGCCTTTGTAGTGGTTGTATATGGTATTTCACAGTGGTTTTAACTTGAATTTCCCTACCTATTAAAAATTTTGAGCATCTTTTCATGTGCTTCTTGGTCAGCCATATATATTACTTGGTATAGTATCTATTCAAAACTTCTGCCCACATGAAAAATTGTATTATTTGTCTTATTATTGAATTGAAAGAGTTCTTTATATTCTAAATACAAATTCTTTGTCAGATATTTGCCTTACAACTATCTTCTCCCAATTGTACCTTCTGTTTTTTCTTTTGAAGAGGAAGTTTAATTTTGATGAATTTCAGTATATCCATAATCTTCATTCAGAGTTCATCTTATCTTTTTTAACAAACCTTTGCCTAACCCAAGGTCACTGAGGTTTATTTTCTTTGATTTCTTCTAAATGTTTTATACTTTTTTTTTTATTTATATATGAAATTTATTGTCAAATTGGTTTCCATACAACACCCAGTGCTCATCCCAAAAGGTGCCCTCCTCAATACCCATCACCCACCCTCTCCTCCCTCCCACCCCCCATCAACCCTCAGTTTGCTCTCAGTTCTCAACAGTCTCTTATGCTTTCGCTCTCTCCCACTCTAACCTCTTTTTTTTTTTCTTTTTCCTTCCCCTCCCCCATGGGATCCTGTTAAGTTTCTCAGGATCCACATAAGAGTGAAACCATATGGTATTTGTCTTTCTCTGTATGGCTTATTTCACTTAGCATCACACTCTCCAGTTCCATCCACGTTGCTACAAAAGGCCATATTTCATTTTTTCTCATTGCCACGTAGTATTCCATAGTGTATATAAACCACAATTTCTTTATCCATTCATCAGTTGATGGACATTTAGGCTCTTTCCATAATTTGGCTGTTGTTGAGAGTGCTGCTATGAACATTGGGGTACAAGTGCCCCTGTGCATCAGTACTCCTGTGTCCCTTGGATAAATTCCTAGCAGTGCTATTGCTGGGTCATAGGGTAGGTCTATTTTTAATTTTCTGAGGAACCTCCACACTGCTTTCCAGAGCGGCTGCACCAATTTGCATTCCCACCAACAGTGCAAGAGGGTTCCCGTTTCTCCACATCCTCTCCAGCAACTATAGTCTCCTGATTTGTTCATTTTGGCCACTCTGACTGGCGTGAGGTGATACCTGAGCGTGGTTTTGATTTGTATTTCCCTGATAAGGAGCGACGCTGAACATCTTTTCATGTGCCTGTTGGCCATCCGGATGTCTTCTTTAGAGAAGTGTCTATTCATGTTTTCTGCCCATTTCTTCACTGGGTTATTTGCTTTTCGGGTGTGGAGTTTGGTGAGCTCTTTATAGATTTTGGATACTAGCCCTTTGTCCGACATGTCATTTGCAAATATCTTTTCCCATTCCGTTGGTTGCCTTTTAGTTTTGTTGGTTGTTTCCTTTGCTGTGCAGAAGCTTTTGATCTTCATAAGGTCCCAGTAATTCACTTTTGCTTTTAATTCCCTTGCCTTTGGGGATGTGTCGAGTAAGAGATTGCTACGGCTGAGGTCAGAGAGGTCTTTTCCTGCTTTCTCCTCTAAGGTTTTGATGGTTTCCTGTCTCACATTCAGGTCCTTGATCCATTTTGAGTTTATTTTTGTGAATGGTGTGAGAAAGTGGTCTAGTTTCAA
>NW_024412388.1:103295258-103337484 GCF_014898765.1 Herpailurus yagouaroundi | reverse complement strand
AGAGTGGGCATCCCTGTCGTGTTCCTGATCTCAGGGAAAAAGCTCTCAGTTTTTCCCCGTTGAGGATGATGTTAGCTGTGGGCTTTTCATAAATGGCTTTTATGATCTTTAAGTATGTTCCTTCTATCCCGACTTTCTCAAGGGTTTTTATTAAGAAAGGGTGCTGGATTTTGTCAAAGGCCTTTTCTGCATCGATTGACAGGATCATATGGTTTTTCTCTTTTTTTTTGTTAATGTGATGTATCACGTTGATTGATTTGCGAATGTTGAACCAGCCCTGCATCCCAGGAATGAATCCCACTTGATCATGGTGAATAATTCTTTTTATATGCCGTTGAATTCGATTTGCTAGTATCTTATTGAGAATTTTTGCATCCATATTCATCAGGGATATTGGCCTGTAGTTCTCTTTTTTTACTGGGTCTCTGTCTGGTTTAGGAATCAAAGTAATACTGGCTTCATAGAATGAGTCTGGAAGTTTTCCTTCCCTTTCTATTTCTTGGAATAGCTTGAGAAGGATAGGTATTATCTCTGCTTTAAACGTCTGGTAGAACTCCCCTGGGAAGCCATCTGGTCCTGGACTCTTATTTGTTGGGAGATTTTTGATAACCGATTCAATTTCTTCGCTGGTGATGGGTCTGTTCAAGCTTTCTATTTCCTCCTGATTGAGTTTTGGAAGAGTGTGGGTGTTCAGGAATTTGTCCATTTCTTCCAGGTTGTCCAATTTGTTGGCATATAATTTTTCATAGTATTCCCTGATAATTGTTTGTATCTCTGAGGGATTGGTTGTAATCATTCCATTTTCATTCATGATTTTATCTATTTGGGTCATCTCCCTTTTCTTTTTGAGAAGCCTGGCTAGAGGTTTGTTAATTTTGTTTATTTTTTCAAAAAACCAACTCTTGGTTTCGTTGATCTGCTCTACAGTTTTTTTAGATTCTATATTGTTTATTTCTGCTCTGATCTTTATTATTTCTCTTCTTCTGCTGGGTTTAGGCTGCCTTGGCTGTTCTGCTTCTAGTTCCTTTAGGTGTGCTGTTAGATTTTGTATTTGGGATTTTTCTTGTTTCTTGAGATAGGCCTGGATTGCAATGTATTTTCCTCTCAGGACTGCCTTCGCTGCGTCCCAGAGCGTTTGGATTGTTGTATTTTCATTTTCGTTTGTTTCCATATATTTTTTAATTTCTTCTCTAATTGCCTGGTTGACCCACTCATTCGTTAGTAGGGTGTTCTTTAACCTCCATGCTTTGGGAGGTTTTCCAGACTTTTTTCTGTGGTTGATTTCAAGCTTCATAGCATTGTGGTCTGAAAGTATGCATGGTATGATTTCAATTCTTGTAAACTTATGAAGGGCTGTTTTGTGACCCAGTATATGATCTATCTTGGAGAATGTTCCATGTGCACTCGAGAAGAAAGTATATTCTGTTGCTTTGGGATGCAGAGTTCTAAATATATCTGTCAAGTCCATCTGATCCAATGTCTCATTCAGGGCCCTTGTTTCTTTATTGACCGTGTGTCTAGATGATCTATCCATTTCTGTAAGTGGGGTGTTAAAGTCCCCTGCAATGACCACATTCTTACCAATAAGGTTGCTTGTGTTTATGAGTAATTGTTTTATATATTTGGGCGCTCCGGTATTCGGCGCATAGACATTTATAATTATTAGCTCTTCCTGATGGACAGACCCTGTCACTATTATATAATGTCCTTCTTCATCTCTTGTTACAGCCTTTAAAGTCTAGTTTGTCTGATATAAGTATGGCTACTCCAGCTTTCTTTTGGCTTCCAGTAGCATGATAAATAGTTCTCCATCCCCTCACTCTCAATCTAAAGGTGTCCTCAGGTCTAAAATGAGTCTCTTGTAGAGAGCAAATAGATGGGTCTTGTTTTTTTATCCATTCTAATACCCTCTGTCTTTTGGTTGGCGCATTTAATCCATTTACATTCAGTGTTATTATAGAAAGATATGGGTTTAGAGTCATTGTGATGTCTGTATGTTTTATGCTTGTAGTGATGTCTCTGGTACTTTGTCTCACAGGGTCCCCCTTAGGATCTCTTGTAGGGCTGGTTTAGTGGTGACAAATTCCTTCAGTTTTTGTTTGTTTGGGAAGACCTTTATCTCTCCTTCTATTCTAAATGACAGACTTGCTGGATAAAGGATTCTCGGCTGCATATTTTTTCTGTCTAGCACCCTGAAAATCTCGTGCCAATTCTTTCTGGCCTGCCAAGTTTCAAAAGAGAGATCAGTCACGAGTCTTATAGGTCTCCCTTTATATGTGAGGGCACGTTTACCCCTTGCTGCTTTCAGAATTTTCTCTTTATCCTTGTATTTTGCCAGTTTCACTATGATATGTCGTGCAGAAGATCGATTCAAGTTATGTCTGAAGGGAGTTCTCTGTGCCTCTTGGATTTCAATGCCTTTTTCCTTCCCCACTTCAGGGAAGTTCTCAGCTATTATTTCTTCAAGTACCCCTTCAGCACCTTTCCCTCTCTCTTCCTCCTCTGGGATACCAATTATGCGTATATTATTTCTTTTTAGTGTATCACTTAGTTCTCTAATTTTCCCCTCATACTCCTGGATTTTTTTATCTCTCTTTTTCTCAGCTTCCTCTTTTTCCATAACTTTATCTTCTAGTTCACCTATTCTCTCCTCTGCCTCTTCAATCCGAGCCGTGGTGGTCTGCATTTTGTTATGCATTTCGTTTAAAGTGTTTTTCAGCTCCTCGTGACTGTTCCTTAGTCCCTTGATCTCTGTAGCAAGAGATTCTCTGCTGTCAGCTATACTGTTTTCAAGCCCAGCGATTAATTTTGTGACTATTATTCTAAATTCACTTTCTGTTATATTATTTAAATCCTTTTTGATCAGCTCATTAGCTGTTGTTTCCTGGAGATTCTTCTGAGGGGAATTCTTCCGCTTGGTCATTTTGGATAGTCCCTGGCGTGGTGAGGACCTGCAGGGCACTTCCCCTGTGCTGTGGTGTATAACTGGAGTTGGTGGGCGGAGCCACAGTCAGACCTGATGTCTGCCCCCAGCCCACCGCTGGGGCCACAGTCAGACTGGTGCATGCCTTCTCTTCCCCTCTCCTAGGGGCGGGATTCACTGTGGGGTGGGGTGGCCTGTCTGGGCTACTTGCACACTGCCAGGCTTGTGATGCTGGGGATCTGGCGTCTTAGCTGGGGTGGGTAGGCAAGGTGCACAGGGGCAGGAGGGGCAGGCTTAGCTTGCTTCTCCTTAGGTGATCCACTTCAGGAGGGGCCCTGTGGCAGCGGGAGGGAGTCAGATCCGCTGCAGGAGGTTTGGCTCCACCGAAGCGCAGAGTTGGGTGTTTGCGTGGAGCGAGCAAGTTCCCCGGCAGGAACTGGTTCTCTTTGGGATTTTGGCTGGGGGATGGGCGGGGGAGATGGCGTTGGCGAGCGCCTTTGTTCCCCACCAAACTGAGCTCTGTCGTCAGGGGGCTCAGCAGCTCTCCTTCCCTTTGTCCTCCAGCCTTCCCGCTTTCTGAGTAGAGCTGTTAACTTATGACCTCCCAGACGCTAAGTCGCGCTTGCTGTGGGAACACAGTCCGTCAGGCCCCTCTGCTTTTTGCAAGCCAGACTCGGGGGCTCTGCTTGGCCGGCGAGCCGCCCCTCCGCCCCGGCTCCCTCCCGCCAGTCCATGGAGCGCGCACCGCCTCGCCGCCCTTCCTACCCTCTTCCGTGGGCCTCTCGTCTGCGCTTGGCTCCGGCGACTCCGTTCTGCTAATCCTCTGGTGTTTTTCTGGGTTATTTAGGCAGGTGTAGGTGGAATCTAAGTGATCAGCAGGACGCGCGGTGAGCCCAGCGTCCTCCTATGCCGCCATCTTCCCTCTCTCTCCCAACCTGAAGGTTTATAATCAGTCACTCTTCACAGCCCCAGTGCAACTCTTTCTGCTCCTAAATGTTTTATACTTTAAGGGGCACCTGGGGGGCTCGATGGGTTAAGTGTCTGACTCTTGATTTTGGCTTAGGTCATGATTTACTGGTTTGTGGGATCGAGGTCTGCATCAGGCTCCTCGCTGATAGCATGGAGCCTGCTTTGGATTCTCTCTCTCACTCTCTGTCTGCCCCCCCCCCCCGCCTCTCCCCCCTAGCTGGCTTACTCTCTGTCTGTCTCTCTCAAAATAAATAAATAAATAAACTTTAAAAAATAAACAATAAAAGTTTTATACTTTTAGCACTGACCTTTAGGTCCACAATCTATTTAGAGTTTAATTTTACATGTAGTGTGAGTTTTAAAGATTTTTCTTTTTAGACTTTAAAGAGTAATTTTGTGTTGTAATCTTGCTAACCTCACTTATTAATTCTAGATTAGTTTAGCTTCTAAGTTTAGTTTAGATTTCCGGAATTAAAAAAAAAATTTTTTTTAAGTTTATTTTTATTTATTTTTAGAGAGAGATAGAGAGCAAGCAGGGGAGGGGCAGAGAGAGAGAGAGAGGGAGACAGAATCCCAAGCAGACTTCGCATTGTCAGCACAGACCCCGATGTGGGGCTCAAACTCACAAACCATGAGATCATGACCTGAGCGGAGGTCAAGCATCTGATGCTTTAGCAACTGAGCACCCAGGCACCCCAGGAATTTTTTTTTTTTAACAAATAATCGTGTAATCTCTAAATAAGTATAGCCATTCTACATTTTAATTCTTTTTAAATCTATATACATTTTCTTTTTCGTACATTGTTGCACTGGCTAAGACTTTTAGTAAATGCAAAGTAGAAGTAGTAAGAGAAGCAAATCTTTCTTTGTTCTTGATTCTGGTGGGGGAAGCATGTATGTAGTTTCTTGCCACTAAGTATGATGTTACTTTGTTGCCACTAAGTATGATTTTGGGGTTTTTTTGTTGTTCTTCTATCAAGTTGAGGATTTTACCATATACTCCTAGTTTGCTGAAAGTTTTTTCTTTTTATGATGAATGAATGTTGATTTTTTTCAAATGATTTTTCTGTATCTGTTGAGGTGGTAATATATTTTTTAATATATAAGTGAATTATGTTAATTAATTTTCAAATGTTAAACCTTAAATTCCTGGGGTAAATTCTGCTTGGTCATGATATATTCTCTCTCTCTCATATGTTATTGGATATGATTTCCTAAAGTTTTGTTACAAATTTTTGTGGGTATATACATTTATTAGGGGTATTGTTCCCCAATTTCTTGTACTGTATTTGTATGGTTTTGGTACAAAGGCAATGCCAGCCTCAGAACCACTTGGGAATTGTTTCCTTTCTATTTACTGAAAGAGTTTGTATACAATTGGTATTACATCTACTAAACATCTAGGTCTGGAACTTTCTTTCTGGGAAAGTTTTAATTGTAAATTTAATTTCTTTAATAGATATAGTTATTCAGGGTATCTATTTCTTTTTTAATGAGCATTGGTAATTTGTATCTTTCAAAGAATGAGTTTTACTCTAAGTTGTCAGAATTATTGGCATTCATAATATTCCCTTATTGTGCTTTTAATGTCTGTAAGATCTGTGATGATTTCCCTTCACTGATTTCAGATATTGGTAATTTACATCTTCTCTCTTTTCTTTGTGGTTGCTACTGGTAGAAGGTTACAGATTTTAGTAATCTTTTCAGTTTCATGATTTTTCTCAATTATTTTACTATTTTCAATTTCATTGATTTCTGCTCTTTATTCTTTCTATTTTGGATCTAGTTTGCCCTTCTTTTCCTAGTTTAAGATGGAAGCTTAGAACATAGACATAGTAGGCATTTAGTGCTTTTTTTTTTCTCAAAACACTGCTTTAGCTATATTTCACAAATTTTGATATATCATGGTTTTTTTTCCCCCAACTCAGAAAATACTTTTCTAATTTCCATTTTGATTTGTTTTTTGACTCATAGATTATTTACAAGTGTGTTCTTTAATTCCAAATATCTTTTTAATTAAGTTTTTAATTTTAATTCCAGTATAGTTAACATGAAGCATTCTATTAGTTTCAGGTGTACAATATAGTGATTGAACACTTCCATACATTACTCAGTGCTCATCATGATAAGTGTACTCTTTAATCCCCATCACCTATTTTACCCATCCTCCCACCCAC
Source organism: Herpailurus yagouaroundi (assembly GCF_014898765.1). Classification (NCBI taxonomy): domain Eukaryota; kingdom Metazoa; phylum Chordata; class Mammalia; order Carnivora; family Felidae; genus Herpailurus; species Herpailurus yagouaroundi. Next base: position 103,331,415 of record NW_024412388.1, on the reverse strand, counting down.
CTCCCCTCTGGTAACCATCAGTTTGTTCTCTGTAGTTAAGAGTCTGGTTCTTGGTTTCTCTCTCTCTCTTTTCCCTTTGTGCATTTGTTTTCTTAAATTCCACATATGAGTGAAATCATATGGTATTTATCTTTCTCGGACTGACTTATTTTGCTTAGCATTATACTCTAACTCCATCCATGTTGTTGCTAATTCCAAATATCTTTTGTTGCTGATTCCTTCCAGATAGTTTTTGTTATTGACATCTAGTTTAATTCCATTGTGATCAGAGAACATACTTTTTTCATCTATTGATTGGATTATTTAAAATGCATTAAAGCATGTTTTATGGCCTAGTCTTATGGTCTGTTTTGGTAACTGTTCTGTATACACTTGAAAAGAATGTTTATTGGGGCGCCTGAGTGGCTCAGTTGGTTAAGGGTCGGACTTCAACTCATGTCATGATCTCACAGTTCGCGAGTTCAAGCCCCGCATGAGGCTCTGTGCTGACAGCATGGAGCCTGGAGCCTGCTTCAGTATCTGTGTCTCCCCCTCTCTCTGCCCCTCCCCTGCTCATACTCTGTCTCTCTGTCTCTGAATAATAAATAAATGTTAAAAATTAAAAAAAAAAAAGAATGTTTATTTTATGTTGTTGTTGTTGTTGTTGTTGTTTTTGTTTTTTTTTTTTTTTGGGTGGAGTGTTCTATAAATGCTATTAATTCAAATTGGTTAATAGTATTTTTAGGTCTTCCCTGATTTTCTGTCTGCTTATTCTATAAATTATTGACAGAGTGATATTGAAATCTGCCACAATTATTTGTCTATTTCTCCTTGTAATTCTATCAGTTTTTGCTTAATGTATTTTGAAGCCCTGATATTAAGTACATAAACATTTAAGATTATTATGTCCTCTTGAAGAATTAGTCCTTTGTCATGAAATGACCTTGTTTAGCCCTTGTAATTGATATTTCGTACTCTGAAGCCTCCTTTGCCAGATATTAATATACCTACTTAACTTTTCTTTTGTTTATTGTTAGACTATGCATTTTTTCCATCCTTTTAGTTTTGGCCTATGTGTGTCTTTAAAGTATGGGGTTTTTTTGGAGAGCATATATTGAGTCTTGCTTTTTCTCTTCACTATGATACCCTCTGTCTTCTAAGTGAGGTGTTCATGCCATTTAAATTTAATGGTTGATGGCGATATGACTGAGTAAAATATTTGCCATCTTACATTTTACTTTATCTTTTTCCTTCTTTTTTGCCTTCTTCCTCCCCCCCCTTTTTTTTGGCCTTCTTTTGGAATAATTGAGCATTTTTATAATTACATTTTATTTCTTCACTGGCATATCTTTTTTGGGGGGGGTGGTTTTGAGTTTGCAGTATGCAACTCTAACTCATTAAAATTTACCTCAACTATACTACTTTGTATAGCACATAAAAGCCTTACAACAGTATACTTAAATTTACACTACTGCCCTCTGTTCTATTGTTGTCATATAATATATATATCATAAACCCCCCAAAATATTATCTTTGCTTCAGATGGTCAATTAATTTTTCAAGAAATTTAAAAAATAAATTAACAGCCCTTATACTTACAACATATTTACAGCTTCTGGTGTTTTTCATTCTTATGCATCGATATGCATTTCCACCAAGTGTCATTTTCCTTGTGCCTGAAGAAATTCCTTTAATATTTCTGGTAGTGCTTATCTCCTGCTGATTAATTCTTTCTGCTTTTGTGTTTTTGAAAAGGTTTTTATTTTGCCGTAGTTTTCAAAGATATTTTCATGGGGAGTAGAGTCCAAGTTGACTTTTCCCTCCAGCACTTTCCAGTCATCCTTCCATTGTTTTCTGCCATGCATTGTTTCTGAGGAGAAATCTGCAATACTTTTTACATTTGTTTTTCTATCTGTTATTTTCTCTCCCATGGCTATTTTTAAGATATTTTCTTTCCACTGAGTTTTAGCAATTTGATTATGATGCCCTTCATTAGTCTTCATGTTTCTTTTGTTTGGGGTTCATCGACCTTTTTGGATAGATGGATCCAAATTCAGAAAATATTCAACTACTGTTTTTTCAAGACCTTTTTGCTTCCCCTTTACAACTTTTATATCATACATCTTTTAGGTTGCTTGAAATTGTCTCCCTACTCACCAACACGCTATTTTACTTATTTTTTAGAGTTTTTTCCTCAGTGTTTCATTTTAGATAATTTTATTATTTGAAGATATCATGATCTATCTTCAGGTCGCATAAACATTTCCTCTTTAGTGTTTTGTTTGCTGTTAATCCCATGCAGTATGTATTTTTCTCTTTGTTGTATTTTTATCTCTAGAAGTTTGATTTGAGTCTTTCTCATAACTTTCTCTCCTTGTCATGTTCATGCTTTCTTCTTCTTGAACATACAGAGTATATTTATCATAGTTGCTTTATTGCCCCCACACTTATTCTACCATATGGGAAATTCCTGGGTATGTTTCTGTTGTTGATTTTTATCCTCATCATGAATTATGTTTCTTCTTTGCCTGCCTGGTAATTTTTTATTGGATACTAGACTTTAAAAAAATCTTTAGGATATATTGAAGCTTTGTTTAAGGATCATTTGGAAACAGTTTGATCATTTTGGGTCTTTTCTTCAGGATTTGTTAGGTCCAGAACAGCCTTTAGTCTAGGGCTAAAATAACTTGCTACTGAAACGGTACTCTCTGAGGATCCTACTTAGTGCTTAGTTAGGAGGTCTTTTCATTTTGCCTGTCATGGACATGAGCTATTCTCAGCCTAGTACAAACTCTTGGGATTGTTCTGCCTACTTTTTTCTGTTCTTTCCTCAGCTCTAATAGTTTCATCCTATGCATGTGATATACTCAGTTACTTATCAGTACTCACTGCTTAATCCGCGCTCAGTTATCTGTGTGGTGATTAAATCATTAAACTTCAAACAAGGTTATCACAGTGAGTTAAGAATAATGGCACCTGGGGCGCCTGGGTGGCTCAGTCGGTTGAGCGTCTGACTTTGGCTCAGGTCATGATCTCACAGTTCGTGAGTTCCAGCCCCACATCGGGCTCTGTGCTGACAGCTCAGAGCCTGGAGCCCGCTTTGGATTCTTTGTCTCCCTCTCTCTACCCTTCCCCACTCATGCACTGTCTCTCTGTCTCTCAAAAATGAATAAACGTTAAAAAAAAAAAAAAGAATTTAAAGATTAATGGCACCTAATTCACAGCAAACATAATTTCAGATCATCATATGGATGGCACCAAACTAGGTCCTGGCAGTGCTAAAATAGATAAAAACCCAGTGCTTACATTCATGAAATTCATAGTATATTAGCAAAAAAAAAAAAGATACATAGACAAATTCAACATTGTGTAACAAATAGTGAAGAAACTTAAGTCCACGGCACAATCAATGGAGAAATTTAAGGGACTGAAATCAAATTATTTGGAACCCCTTTCCACATTAATTGTTACATCAGTCAAAACTTTCAGTACTTAAAAATTTTCCTATTTGAAGTAAAACTAGCAATATTTACAGTTAGCTTAAAATAATCCAGTAAATTATGGTGAGTTTCCTGAAAGATGTTATGGAAATTACAATAGCTGTGTGCTATGTACTGTGGATAAGAAGGGATAATGTGATTTTTGCAATTTTTCCAGTAAAGATCACAGATGGGCCTTAGAGTAGAATTAGCATAATAGATGAATAAGGTAATAAATATCCCTCGTATAAAAAGGGGCTACATTACCCACCTGATGTTTAGTTCTCCTTTTATGTAAGTGACCTGTCTTTGCAGTTTGATTTTAAAGTCCTCAAGAATAGGATCTACCTCTTTATTTTTCTTGTTCTGATTTCTATGCCATCTGTATTTCAGAGGACCATGCCGTGATAGTAGCTCAAAATTCGTTGATTAATTGCTGTGGATCTAAACTGTTCTAAGATTGAGCTATGTGTTATTTAAATTTTGTTTAATGTTTCCTAATTCTACCTAAATCTAGAAAATAAAACAAGAGAAAGAAGAGAGAAGGAAAGGAAAGGAAAGCTGAAGGGAGGGAAAGAGAGAGGGAAAAGATAGGAAAGAGAGATCAGCACAGGGGGCCGATTAGTATATATCCTGTCCTACCCCACCCACTCCATCACCACATGGACCTTTTGAAAATTTTTACTGAGTTTTGGGATTCTGTGTATTGGGGGCACATATTTGATTAGCAAGTATGTGGGGGACCAATGTAAGTTTTAGGACTGTTAATTTTGCAAAACTGTTAGTGGTGTATGTTTAGTTCAGTCCAGTTGTCAAACAGGTTAAGAATCTCAGGCAAGTGTTAACTGCATTCATTTTTGTAAATGGAGAAGTCAAGGCAAAATAGATGTAAAGAAAAGTCCGAATAGAGACAAGGCAGAATTGTTACTGTTATTAGTGTGATTCAGTTCAGGTCGCTCATCTTTATAGGTCTAAGATGAAATTGATGCTGTAGTTCACAGCTCTAATTCTTGTGTGTAATGACTTAGATCCTTGCCAGAATGGAGGTTCCTGTGTAGATGGAGTGAATACTTTCTCCTGTCTGTGCCACCCTGGCTTTATTGGGGATAAGTGTCAGACAGACATGAATGAGTGTCTGAGTGAACCGTGTAAGAATGGAGGGACCTGCTCCGACTATGTCAACAGTTACACTTGCAAGTGCCAGGCGGGATTTGATGGAGTCCACTGTGAGAACAACATCGATGAGTGCACTGAGAGGTGAGCAAGCCATATGCTGAGGCACCAGTGTCTTATGGGGAAAAGGGAGAAAGGAGCACAGTAATGGGATTGCAGGGCAGGAATAAGGTGTCCATTTGGGTCCAATTCCATAGTCCTCTCCTGTTGCCCCGTTCCTGATTCCCTTTGGAGGTGTAGTTAGCAGGTCAAAGGTCAGAGGTTGAAAAGCCTAGTGGGATGGGTCTTCATTTGTTTCTAATGCTTGGGAACAGAAAGAGTTATAATTCTGTTCCATTCTCCTCTTGGTCTCTTGTTCGTTTCAGCTGACAATTTAAAAATTCCTGTTTCTTCGCAGATTTTTCATCACTCTTTAGTAATTTCTGAGTGGTTTCTTTCTTTCTTTTTTTATTCCAACAAGTATATTATGTTTCTCTTTCAGAAAGAAATCTGGAGTCAAGAGCTATTTATGTAGCACTTTTCTTATAAGTTAAATTGACTTGGGGATAAAATGAAATGTGATACATGGAAAACCACAGAAGGACTGGGTAAAACCTGGAAACCTTCGCTTTCTCTAGGAATCTCTAATAAACTCAGCCTTTTAAATACTCTGAGCTTTTTGGTTGTAGAAAGGAAGCCAGGAAGCTGACTGGCACTCGGTGTAATTTGGAAAAAGAAAATTTACTAGATCTAAGAGTTTAAGATGCTTAGGAGCATTGGCCTCTGTAACTTGTTAGCTTCTACGAACCTTACTTTTTAAGGAGCAGGTGTGAGGAACCACATTACATAGCTGGAATTGCTCTCTCTGCTTCTTAGCTCCTGTTTCAATGGTGGCACGTGTGTCGACGGGATTAACTCCTTCTCTTGCTTGTGTCCTGTGGGCTTCACTGGCCCGTTCTGCCTCCATGAGATCAATGAATGCAACTCTCATCCATGCCTAAATGAAGGAGTATGTGTTGACGGCCTGGGTACCTACCGCTGCACCTGCCCCTTGGGCTACACTGGCAAAAACTGTCAGGTAATTACATTTCATCCCACTCTGCTGAATATTACAGTTCTCTTCTAAGCAGAATAAACCCCTCCTAAAAAAGAAAATTCTGTCTTGGGGGATGTCTCTGAGATAAATCTAATAGCTGGTAGATTCCAAAATGGTGACATTGGCAAGATTATACAGATTAACAAGCGTAAGACTGTTGTAACAGGCTAACCAAGAACTACAGAAAAACACACGTGGGAAATAAGCACATAGATGTTTTTTATGTTGGAAATACAAAAAGGGAAGTAAAGAATAATTAAAATAGTCTTTAAAGGTCAGATACAGTTTCTAGGGGGATAATGATAATAATTACCATGTCTTGCAGTGTTATTCTCAAAACCAAGTTAGTCACATGTCTTTTAAATTCAAATATATAAATATACATTTTCATATACTGTTAGGATGGAAGGACCCCTCAGAGCCAACTAGGGCAGCTTTTCATTTCATGGAAGAAGAAACTGAGTCCCCAAGGGGCAAAGTAACCTTTCCAAGGTTGCATACCAAACAGCATTATGTTTAATTTTATGCTATTTTTACCTCTTAAACAATGATGGGATGATAGAATAACAGAACTCCAAAGAATTTAGGATTAAGTGGCCAAATTTAACTAGCCTTACAGGGTACGCTTCCATAAGGCTTTGGCTGTATTGGTCATGCAAATAACCACCACTGCATATTAAACAGCTTGGTGCTGATTCTGTGGATTAGAAGGACATTCTTCCTCGGGCTTTTGTTCATTCTCACGGTGTGAGGTTACATGTGCCAAGAGAACTCTCCACCCATACCCACTGGCACCTTCTTTCATGAACACTCCATGTTGTGAGTGTGACCTTGCTCTGCCCGGGGGTCAGGTCACCACATGTGAGCTAGGGAGAAAGGGACTAGTCTGCTCATATTCTTGGCCTCATTTTTCATAAGCTCAATTTTCTCCCTCCAAGTAAGCTCTGTGGCAGCTTTTAGGTTTAACAGGCTTTAAGTCCTTTTACTCATATCCACCATGGACAGATTTGATTGAGACCCATGTAGATTTGCCCCACAGGATTAGCATAGGTGTCACAGACCTGTCTGATAGCTGTAACTTTCTTTCTTTCTGGCCCTACGCGGAGGGGGGGTGGGGTGTCACAGATCTGGACATAATCATAACATTAGGAAATAACTTAACCTATTAAATATTAGACTCCCTCAAATTCTTAAGCTTCTGTCGTAACAATTTTTTTTAAGTAGAGCCAGAGGAATTAGACTATATAAAATGATGAGATTACCTGGGAACACTGGACTATTTTAAGGCTTGGGTGAGGGATATATATATATATATATATGTATATATATATATATAAATTTTTTTAATTAGTGTGCTTTCCTTTGATTCTTAAAATGCAGTAATGCAGTGTGACATTTTCTTCATTTCTGGTATTTGGATATTGATGTACGTGTATGCTTCCGTTTTCAGACCCTAGTGAACCTCTGTAGTCGGTCTCCATGTAAAAACAAAGGTACTTGCGTTCAGGAAAAAGCAGAGTCCCGGTGTCTGTGTCCGTCTGGATGGGCTGGTGCTTACTGTGATGTGCCCAGTGTGTCCTGTGAGGTGGCGGCTTTCCACAGAGGTGAGCTCTGCCCCCTTGGGCCCTGGGGTCACTCCCTGAAGTATCAGCCAACTAGCAGTGTTTTAGAGCAGGTATTGTTATCATGGGATGAGAGGGAAGAACAGACGGGTGGGTGGGCAAGGCTCTACAGACAGGGTCTGAGACGGAAGGTGAAAGGGCGGAGGCACAAGCTTAGAGGTTTCAAAAAGAAACGTATTTAAAATGAGACAAAGGCATATTCCACTTTAGAGCTTATTTATTTTTAATATAAATCTGGTGCCGAGTGTCATAAACTATACAATAGTACAGTTAGTTGGTCTGAACCTGATGTGTTGTGTGCTCTTCTGTGATGTCTGTCCTGTACTGGGCTTCCTAGGGGTGTCCATTGACCACCTGTGCCAGCACTCTGGCATCTGCATCAATGCTGGAAACTCGCATCACTGCCAGTGCCCCCTGGGCTACACCGGGAGCTACTGTGAGGAGCAGCTCGATGAGTGCTCGTCCAACCCCTGCCAGCACGGAGCCACTTGCAGGGACTTCATCGGCGGGTATAGATGTGAGGTAAGTTGCGCTGAGCAGGCAGAGGTCAGAGACCTCCCAAAGATGGCTCAACTATTGTGAGCCCTAGCATACTGAATTTAGCTGCCTATAACTTATTTTTACAGTTTATAATTTTTTTTTAACCGATCATCATTACATTGTTTACTGATCACCACTTCTTTCAGTTCTCTTGTGTAATAAGTTAGCATAGAGGTCTGTGACCGTCTCATTCCACAGAGTTGCCTTAGGATTCAGAGCCAACATTCACTGCCAGAGTGCATTTCACAGGCCAACAGCTCAGTGGCCCCTGGCACTTCCCTGAATAGCAGCTGAGATAGGAAAAGCCACTTTGAGGTGTGTCCCAAGTTGCTTAGCCTGTTCCATGTAGCATCACACTAAGTATTACATGTATGTATTTGAGGAAGTGTGTGTCTTAAGGAACATGTCACCATCTTCCTATTGGCTGGGCTGATAATGGTTACAGCAAGATGTTAACAGAACACCAGAGACTTGAATTTGATACCAGTTCAGGCCACCTAGGAACACCAAGAAAAGCGTTACTTCTCATAAATGAACCAAAGATTCCCTCTTTATATTGGCCCTGAAGTTATTTCCTCCCATTAGTTCAAAAGCCACCAATGCCAAACTCAAATTTTTACACATCCAGTTGTTTTAAAAATAGCCCTAATGAGCAGATTTTTAGCAATTCAGAGCCTTCCTGTTTTGTGTATTCTGCAAAACTGTACCCAACGACCCCCCACCAAGCCAGTGTTGCCCTTCAGAGCTTTCTGACCAGATACTCTGGCTTGGCTGTAGAGTGACATCACCAAACATGTAAGCCCCCTCTCTGTTACCCCCTTCCCTTGGAATTCACTTGCCTTCCTCTCCCTGCCCTCCTCCCTGCTCTGGACAGTCTTGTGCTGTGAGGGAAGCCCTCACATGCAAACCTGTCAAAGCACTAGCCAATAAAGCCACTTCATGGTCAAGGTCTTTTTCCCTCAATCAGCCCTGAAATCGCTCAAACCCCATATTAGCTAGCACTGCACACCCCATCCCTGTCTCAACCAGTTTCTCACACATACATGCGGTTTCCTGAATCTAGAGGTCAAAAATGCAGTGTGTTAACTACATACCATTGGACTGAGTTATAGGGTCCTCATCACATACCAAGGAATGTGTATTTTAAAGATGGAAAAACCTGCACGCAGGAGCAATGAAAGTTTCGTGCAGGGGCAACTCTTGAAATATCCCTCAGAATATTCAGTCCTTGCCTTTGCTATAAAGTGGCCTTTCAGCTGGAAGATGTAAATGCCAGTAAGCTGCGAGTTGGCCCGGCATAGGATGATTGGTAGGACGTGTGACAGTGCCAGAGAAACGTGTAAGAGCTGGGTGGGGGCCAGGGCGTGAGCAAAGGTATACAGCAACCTTTGAGATCTCATTTGCTCTGGTGGTCTGTTTCCAACAATGCTCCAGTGTTTCTTCCTTTTTGCTTGTTCCTGTCAGTGTGTCCCAGGATATCAGGGTGTCAATTGTGAGTATGAAGTGGACGAGTGCCAGAATCAGCCATGCCAGAACGGAGGCACCTGTGTCGACCTTGTGAACCATTTCAAGTGCTCCTGTCCTCCAGGCACTCGAGGTATGAAGTCAGCCCTACCTGTCCTCCATCTAGGGCATTTTCTCAAGTTAGAAGTCCATTTTTGTGTGGAAGACATTTTTAAAAATTAACTATTTAGTTCTGGATTCTGGTCATTCAAGCCATTTCCTTCTCTCGTCTCTTGCCTAGTTGTGATGTTCTGACTCATGTTCTCAGTTCTGTCTGGTGGTTGTTGCCATCTAATGTTCCGTGAAACACAGAATGTGGAAATGATACAGTGTCGCAGCAAAATTAGCCTGGTTAGCAGGATTTCTTGGTGCTTCGAGGGAAAATAACTAGTGGTCTCTTGAATAAATAATTCACATTTACTAGTTTATGTATTTGTTTAAACCTGCCAAGTTTTGCCTCCATAAGGTGGGGGAATGAGTGAAATGAAAACATTTGCTTATTTCCATAAGCCCAGGGGAGGAAGTTGATGGACTACAGCTGCAACTAAGAATTGCAGTCAAGCCTGTGGAGTCCAGCCCTAGACTGAATGATGGAGCATCGCCCCTGCCTCCAAACAGTCTTCTGGAGAGAGCTCGGAGTATTGTTTGTTAGAAGAGGTGTACTTATAACCCTACCTGTTCTGAGCAGCCTGTAAAAAAAAAAATTAAAAAAAAAAAAATGCTGAAGCCATCCACGATGGCAAAATTCATTCTCAGTGTCAAAGAGAATAGAATGTCAGGGAAGAATTTACACTTAGACCTTTATGTTCATGAATTTTGACAGTTTACCTTCCTTGAGTTCAGAATTTGGCTAAATTAAAATAGGAGAGCACCCCCACTAATAGGCTAGTCACTGAGCAATGAGGTTAAAGAGGAAGAGAAAACTCAAGAGAAATGGGTTTTTAATATCTGAAATTTGTCCTGTGAAAAGGTGAGTTGTTCTCTGCTCTAGAAATCAGTAGTTCAAAGGGAAGTAGAAGTGATTTTGATTCATTATTAGTTTGTTCCTTTTAGTAATTTTACCGTTTAGGACAAGCTCTGATTCTGGTAGTGGTAGATCAAATCTCAGATCTCATTGGCTGAACACAACAATGTTTTTCGTTTGTTTGTTTTTGTTTTTGTTTTTTTTTTTGGTCACTCAAAGTCTGAGTGTGTTGAGCTACCTCTCTCTCTTTTTAGATATGTGGTTGCAAGCCCTTGGCCTCCAGGGCCTGCAGGGCAGAGGAGGAGAGACACTTGTAGGGCCATGCAGCAGCTCTCACTACCTCAGTCTGAAGGTGACGCACATCATTACTGCTCACAGCACGCCAGGCAGAATTAGCAAAATGGTCTCCGCCTAACTCCAAGGGAGACTGGGAATGTGGGAGAGCACATGGATATTTGTTACACACTAAGATTTGTCCTATACCATAATCATTTTATAAATTACAGATGTCAGCCTTAGAATGGACCGTTTCATAAAGCAAAAAAGTTCTCTCTTCTGTTTGTTAAGGATAGCTTAAACATAGTTTTGCTATTATTATTGACAATCTATTTCTTTCCGTACTTTGTATATGTCATCCAACTGCTTTTGACCTCCAGGTTTTTGTTTTTTCATGTGAAATCCTTATTAAGGATCCCTTGTGCGGGGCAAGTTGCTTCTCTCTTGGTACTTTCAGAATCCTGTCCTACGACCTTTTGGTTATGATGTGTGTAGGTATGGATCTCTTTGAGTTTATCATCAGAATTCATTGCGTTATCATACTATGTGTGCTTGCTTAGGTATGTAGAATGGTATTTATTTCTCCTGGCTTGACTTCTCTGTCCATTGGTAAACACTCAGGACCCTGTCAAATCCTAGAAGCTCATTGTGAGAGTTATCACAAAGATTGTTTTTATTTCAGTACTCCTGACCTTTGGATCCTGGCCTGGGGAGCACTTCCAGTTCCAGGTCAAGGGCTGACTATTCTTCCTGTCTCTGCTATTTTGCTCCAGGCTGAGGTTGAGCTCATTGCCACTTGACAGGTCTGTCCACTACTGCTGGTTCCCTCCTGACGGGAGGCATCACGTTCATTTTACTAGCAGTCCCTAATTACCAGATATTCTGTGAGAGTGGAATCACAAACTGGTTTTGTTCTTTACTTTTGTGTTTTTGATTTAGTTTGTAAATAGGCAATATATGCACATGGTCCAAAATTTTATACATAGATGCACACGCAACAAATATATACACATGTAGCAAAAGCGTGAGGTGAAATCTCCTTCTGTTCTCCTTCCCCATACCTAGTTCTTCCTCTCCCACCACCAAGTAACCTCCACTTTATTTTACTTTCTTGTGTATCTTTCTTGAGTTTTTTATGTGTCCTTCAGAATTTCTTTATGTGTGTAGTAGTCAAATACAAAGATATTTTTACTTACCCCACTTCTTACTCTGAAGATAGTGTATTATTAGTTACCCTCTTGCACTTGATTTTTTTTTTTCTTTACTTAATTGGAGATGTTTCCATATCAATTTGTAGAACTTCCTTAATCTTTTTCATCCTACAGAATTCCCTATTAGCATACCATAATTTATTTAACCAGTGCCCTAGTGACAGGAATTTGGGGTTTCTTGCATGTGTACATTTGTAGATAAATCTTCAGAAATGGAATTGCTGGATTAGAGAATACGTGCATTTTGATTCATACTACTGAATTGCAGTGTATCAGCATACTGGCTTCTCCACAGTGTGTGGTTGGACGTCTTCTCATCTACAAATCATTTGGTTTTCCTCTTTCAGTGGTTTCTGTTTGTCTCTATATCCTTTTTTCCTGTTACATTATTCATCTTAATATTTAACAGAGATTATCTATGATACAAAATATTATCAGTATGTTATTTTTTGTCTTTGATTTTCTTAATGATTTTTTTCATGCAGAGCTTTTTCTTTTTTCTTTGAAAGATTTTTTTTTTAAGTTTACTTATTGATTTTGAGAGAGAGAGAGAGAGAGAGAGAGAGAGAGTGTGTGTGTGTGTGTGTGTGTGTGCAGAGGAGGGCAGAGAGAGGGAGAGAGAGAGAGACTGCCAAGCAGGCTTTGCACTGTCAATGCAGAGCCTGATGTGTGGCTTGATCCCACACACCGTGAGTTCATGACCTGAGCTGAAACCAAGCCTCCCAGGCACCCCCAGAGCTCTATATTTTTAATCAGATTGGAATTATCAGTCTTTTTTTATGGCTTCTGGATTTTGAATCCTAATCAGCAACACCTTCTATACTCTAAGACTGTAAAGGAATTCTCCCCTATTTTCTTCAAATAACTAGAATACTGGAGCATTTTTCCACGTGGCTGCTGATTTGTCCCAACACAATTTACTGAATATTTGATCTTTTATACAATAATTTGAGATGGCACCTTTATCAAATTATAAATTCCCATGTGTTTTTGGGTGTTTTTCTGGATGTTCTTATTTGCTTTATTGTTCCATTAATTTATCAATACCACTCTGGTTTAATTATTAAGGATCTTTGTTTTCAAGGTTTTCCAGGCTATGGTTATAGTTTATTTTTTCATATAATTTTAGAATCAGATTGTCTGTTAAAAAATCCTTATGGCATTTTTTTTTATTGTGGTCACATTAAATTTATGAATTTGTGTAGAGAAAAGTGGCATCTTTACAAGGAGGAGTCTTCCTAACCAAATCATAACATCTTTTCATTTATTCAGATCTCTTTTGTGTCTTTCAGGACTATTCTAAAGTTTTCATATAGGTGTAGTACATTTCTTTTTAAGATAATTCCTATAATTGGAACGCTCACTCTGAGTCTCTCAAGTAAATATTTGAAAAAAAGAATATTCCTACAATTTGTGTTTTGCTGTTGCTATTGAAAATGAGGTATTTTCTTCCATTTTTCTTTCTCCTTTTTAATAGTCTTGCTTATATTAGTGTATGCTACAAATGCAAGTGGCGGGAATACAGAACTGTTCTCCTTTATTTTGTAATTTTTTTTTTAAGTTTACTTACATATTTTGAGAGAGAGAGAGTGGGACAGGGTCAGAGGGAGAGAGAGTCCTCAGCAGGTTCCACACTGACTCAAGACTCAATCTCACAAAACTGTGAGATCACGCCCTGAGCTGAGATCAAGAGTCGGACACTCGGAGCACCTGGGTGACTCAGTCGGTTAGCCGCTGACTTCAGTTCAGGTCATGATCTTGCACTCCGTGAGTTCGAGCCCCACGTTGGGCTCTGTGCTGACAGCTCAGAGCCTGGAGCCTGCTTCAGATTCTGTGTCTCCTTCTCTCTCTGCCCCTCTGCCTCTCGTGCGCTCTGTCTCTCTCAAAAATAAATAAACATTTTTTAAAAATTAAAAAAAAAAGAGAGTCGGACACTTAAACAACTGAGCCACCCAGGCACCCCTCTTTTGTAATTTTTTTGAATCATTCATGGAACCAGCTCTAGAATTTTCATTGATTTCTTTTGTAGTTTCTCAAAAATATTTACAGATATTCATACTAGATGGCTCATTTACATCTATAGCACATTAAAATGAGTTCTGTTTTAAATGGAATAACCTTTGAGCTCTCAACAGGATATTTTCCCTATATTTTTTAAAAATAAGAAACTAGTACACATTACTTTATAGAAAAAGTCAGTGGTCTAAAACTTAAAACATATCACTCCAAAGTTAGTTCCATTCTTACCAATGTTTTTCCATACTCGTAATTTATGTATTTATTGTTATAGTCTCTTTTGAACTGTTTTTATAGTTAGAATCAAAGGAGTAAATTAATGAAAACTCCTGGGTTTCTCTTGAGCTCCAGATTCCTGGTCTCTCAGGTGGGACAAATAATGCCAGCGACCCCACAGGGGACCGCTTGGGTGGGTTGTGGCGGAGAGTATGCATGAAACATCGAGTGTGTTCTTTCCTTCACTCTGGTCACTGGGAGCACGGCAGCTGTCATGGATCAAGCGTGTGCTTCGCCTTGCCCGACCTAAAATGTCCCGTCACAGATGGAGCGGTGTAACCTGAATAACTGTAAAGTGCCAACAAGGGTGGCTGTCTTTTTGCCGGAAAGCAGCTTTCCGAGGTTGTCGTCATCCTTTGTCTCTTCCCTTTCCTCCAGGCCTGCTCTGCGAAGAGAACATTGACGACTGTGCCGGTGGTCCCCACTGCCTTAACGGTGGTCAGTGTGTGGATAGGATTGGGGGCTACAGTTGCCGCTGCTTGCCCGGCTTTGCAGGAGAACGGTGTGAGGGGGACATCAACGAGTGCCTCTCCAACCCCTGCAGCTCTGAGGGCAGCCTAGACTGCATACAGCTGACCAACGACTACCTGTGTGTCTGCCGCAGTGCCTTCACTGGTGAGAGCCTCCCCGCCATCCCCCGTGCTCTGCCTCCGAGGGCCTTTGAGTGAGGAAATTGGGCTCTTAGGTCATGACCTAGACCCAAGTGAAGCTTTTCCTACGTCTGAAAAACTACACCAGGTTAATTCAGAGGCTCAGTTTTGCCTTAGGTCTGTGCTTCATGGATGTTACAGTCTACCTCTGCCTTTTTTTTTCCCCCTAAGAGATGCTTTCTCTTTTGTTATACATTGATTATATCATACTGTAGCAGAAATATAAAAAAAGAAATAGAATGTTAGGAGTGGTTGAGCAAAAATCCATTTTTTAATTGGGGTAAAAAACACATAACATGAAGTGTATCATCTTCACCATTTTTAAGTGCACAGTTGAGTGCTATTAAATACATTCACGCCGCCATGCTGCCATCACCAGATCCAGCCACAGAACTCTTTCATCTGAGGAAAATAACGTCTCGTGTTCAGAAACCTTACATCTACTCTGGTTTCATCACGCTGCCTCCCTTGGCATGTGATGACCTGGGTTACTGGTAGTCACTGCCACAGTGACCTTCTTTCCATCTCTGGAACCCAGAGAGGCTCAGGATCTTCTAAGTCACCTAAGGGGAGTAGGTCCACATGGGGATGTGTTTAAGCACAAATCAGTTCACGAGAGTACATACTGCAAAGCTTCAGGGAATGATCTGCATAGCTGAGAGCTGACCAGGTCTCTTCTCAGGCTCTTCTCCAGAGAGAAGCCTTCTCAGGCTTCTCCAGGTCTCTTCTCAGGCTTCTTTTCTTCACACATTGTAAAGATGGCCAAGCTCTGCCTCATAATAGGGGCTTGTCATAGGCACGCGTTAGTTACTTCTGAAGATGAGCAGCTTGGTGACTTTGGGGGGACTAAAATAGTTTCTAACCGTGGCAGTGTCACCAGATACTCAGAAGTCTGCCTGGCATTTGTGGAGTCATTCTAAACCTTATGCTGTAGTAGTGTTCCTTGGGAGTCGGATAATAGGCTATAGCAGTCTGCTTAGTAATAATTTGGCAAGTTGGACTCTAGTACATTCAGAACCCATCTCTAGACTTTTAATTTTCAAGATATGTTACCTTTAAGAACTTTGGTAATTTATGAAGAATGGAGGGATTTTGCCTGGATGCAATATCAAAAGAGAAACCATCCATTATGAACATCATACGTATTGAGGCAATGCTGGACAGAAAGAGTATGAGCAGTCTCTCCACAGCCTCACATTAGCCACGATGTGCTTTGGAAGCCAGAGATGCAAAACTGGCTGCTGTTTCTTTCATTGTCTCTGGGGCTTCCTTTATCTGGAAACACTGAAAACACTTACAAAGAAAGGGGAAACAGATAAAGGAAGGACCGGAGACCACCTTGAATGAGGATCCCACCACCAGGAAGTAGGGCTAATGCATTTTCCACACTTGTGATTGAAAAGAATCCCTCAAGCTCATTGCTTGTAATTATTGTGGGATGCTGTTGCTGAGATGAGCACTGAGGGGCCGTCTGTCCCTGAGCCCCATGTCCATGTGATGGCTGCTCTCGGATAATGGCTGCTGCTGTGATTTGAAGAGACAAACACCCGTAATCCTTACCTCTTAATTCTGGCTGGCCACAATTGTTACTATTTTAATTTCCTTTTATTTATTTTTTTAATGTTTATTCATTTATTTTGAGAGCACACACAGGCACGTGAACAAGGAAGGGAAGAGAGAGAGAGAGAGAGAGAGAGAGAGAGAGAGAGAGAGAATCCCAGGCAGGCTCTGCACTGTCAGCATGGAGCCCTATCTGCAGCTCTACCCCCACGAACCGTGAGATCATGACCTGAGCTGAAATCAAGGGTGGGACGCTTAACTGACCCAGCCACCCAGGTGCCCCTAATTTCCTTTTAGAAGTCCCTCTTTGTAAGTGACTTCAGGCCACATGAGGCCCACCTCCTGCTGGGCCTCCAGGTGTTCCCCCCCTCCTTGATTTCAGTTGCTTAGTTCACTTTATCATACAGCAGTGGTCTCGAGATGCCATCTGTTTTAGAACTGTTTCTAGAAGAAATGAACTCTAGAAATATTAAGCTGTATTTTAAAGCAGTGCTGATCAAATTCCAGAAAGGCTAGGAAGTGATTGAAAAGAGATATTATGGATGAAAATTCTCTTAAGCCACAAATCAGCACTTGAATGCATTGGTCTGGTGTAGCCTCTTCTGTGAAGTTGACAGTTTTAACAAAATGCAGTGAACAGTTTTGGTAAATATTTCTTTTGGCTTGTGAAAGCTAAAGTTATCTTCAAAGGAAAAAAAAAAGCTGAGGTGTCCTTTTCTGTTTCTTTTGGTCAGATTAGAGAGATTTTTCACGACTATGCCCATCTTGTTTTGTGAGTCTCTTTGGGAATCTGTGCCTTGTGTACCTATTGTATAGGCAAGACAGAAGGGGTACTGGCCTGAGCCAGGGGTGAGCCAGTCGCATGGGGGTCCAGGGAGTGTTTTCCTCATCTTCTGTTCCTTTGGCCTTAGGACTGAGCTCACACCTCTTGCCCCATCCCTCACCCTTCAGCTAGCTCCCATCCCGGCAGCACTCTGCTCAGTATATTGCCTTTTAAAACTCCTTTTCATTTTCTGCTTTGAGGTCGTCACTGTGAAACTTTCGTCGATGTGTGTCCGCATATGCCTTGCCTGAATGGGGGGACTTGTGCTGTGGCCAGCAACATGCCCGATGGTTTCATTTGTCGTTGTCCCCCGGTAAGTGCCACGTTGCCTATCGAAGGGGCCTGCTCTCTTTCACACAGTATGGACAAAGCTGAGATTAAACCTGGTTTTTCCAAGCTCCTTCTGGAACTTTCTTGGTGGGGAGATTTCTTAATTTTAGCTCCTTCACCAAAAAGTGCTGGGGTTTCCCGTGTAAAAGCTATTAAGAAACTCCCGGAAACAGTGAACTCCCTGATCTGTGACTCAGTCTTCAGAAGCACTTAGAGAAATCCACAGGAAGCGGTGGAACGTTCCCATGAAAACAAGACTTGTGTCTCTGACCTCTGGGTCCTGTGCTCGGGGGTAGTCTTGCCCCCAGATTGGGGCAGAGTTGGTTGGGAATGCTGCTCCTTAGCAGGGACTATTTGGGAGCAAGCTGCCTATTACACTAGGAGGAAGCCTATTTTTAGCCGTTTGCTGTGCAAACTCTTTTGCCACTACCAGAGGCTGAAACCCTCCCTAAAACAGAGATCACTATGTGTGAGGACAAACCAAAAGGAAACCTGTGCTGTCCCCTTGGCCTCACTGAACAGGAAGTATAGGAACAAAATGGCACAGATAGCCTGTGAGACTCCCCAGATTCCTGAAGTAACTTCTTCCACCATAAAGCCATTGTATGAGTGGTCTAATGACGTTAAGGAAGGTGCTTATAGGTACAATGCCACCTCAGTCCCCCCCCCCCCCCATGCCCAGTGGACTTATTTTCTAGAAGTGAGCTCTTAAAGTGAGAGAAGTCTTCACTCATCCCATGGGACCTCTTGAAGAGGCCTCTTCCTAGGACGCGGTACAGGAGGCTACATGGAGGGATCTTAGCCGTGTGCCTAGTCTTTATCTTTCTAGAGGTGGGGCAGAGAAGGGATTGGGAGGGAACACCGGGCCTGCTGTCCTCATCTGTTCACTAATCTCAACAGGGATTCTCCGGGGCAAGATGCCAGAGCAGCTGTGGACAAGTGAAGTGCAGGAGAGGGGAGCAGTGTGTGCACACGGCCTCAGGACCCCGCTGCTTCTGCCCCAACCCCCAGGACTGCGAGTCAGGCTGTGCCAGTAGCCCCTGCCAGCATGGGGGTAGCTGCTACCCTCAGCGCCAGCCTCCTTATTACTTCTGCCAGTGTTCTCCACCATTCTGGGGCAGCCACTGTGAGCTTTACACGGCCCCCACCAGCACCCCTCCTGCCACCTGTCTGAGCCAGTATTGTGCCGACAAAGCTCGGGACGGCGTCTGCGATGAGGCATGCAACAGCCATGCCTGCCAGTGGGATGGGGGTGACTGTTCCCTGACCATGGAGAACCCCTGGGCCAACTGCTCTTCCCCACTTCCCTGCTGGGATTACATCAACAACCAGTGTGATGAGCTGTGTAACACGGCCGAGTGCCTTTTTGACAACTTTGAATGCCAAGGCAACAGCAAGACGTGCAAGTAAGGGTCCAGGGGCCCCAGAAGCTGAGGGAGACTGTCACTAACACACCTCGGTTCCTCGTTCTTGCTCCTAACCACTCCAGGGCTTCAGCCCAAGCTGCCTCTGCTTTTCAGACTGGCGCCCCGAGGCCCTCTTCCGGGTGTCAGCCTTGCCCCGTCGCACGCTGCCCTGTGTTCTCCCTTGCTGACAGAGGTCCAGGAATGCTCATGCACAGCCACCCTCTCTCTGCCTCTCTCTGCCTTCTCACCTGCTGCTCTCACGACCTCCTAGGGGAAATAACTTTTGGAAGTGGTGTTACCCCACTCTCAGGCAGCCTCTCACATAACCTGCCTGCAGGATGGATGGAAAGGTCTGTACCTCTATCTGTTCACCCCATTCCTTTCCCTCAGACAGAGTTTCCCCTTCTAGACTTATGAGGAAGCATAAGCTAGACCAGCCACTTAACCCTCCTCGTCGTCTCTGTGGCAGTTACAGGGTGCTTTATGGTTTACATAGCAACTTTCCTTTTAGCAATCCCATTTAATTTAACCCCAGTGAACTCTCAACAACCTTAATGAGGTGTAGGTACTGTTAACAGGTCTTTCACAGGTGAGGAAACTGAGACCTGGGAGGTTAGAGAACGTGCCAGAGCACATACAGCTGTTGCTGACTCCCAAGCTCTTTGTTGAGCCAGTGTGGCAGGTGATACCAATGGCATAACCACTATCAAGGGGTGAGAGTGGGGAGGAGAGTGAGGATGAAATAGTTTGTGCATCATTTAGGTTTGGGGACTCGATTTCCTTTTCCCAGTATTTGAAAGAGGCTGTACAGTTTAAATCTGGTATCTTGTCTGGGACACACCTCTCCCCACCTGCCTTCCAGAGCTAGGATTCAGTCTTGTTTGGGGAGGAAATGGGCCATATCGACAGGGTCCTCTGTGGAGCCCTGATGGCTCAGGGCTCTGTACCTTGTTCCTGGAGGCCCCCCTTTTTTTTTTTTTTTCCAAAAGCTCATTCTTACCGCAGCAGGGACAGCGGATAAAAAAAAAAAAAAAAAAAAAAAAAAAAAGAGGAAGCATGCACCTGGTTAATTTGTTTCAGGCATGCAGCTTTGCTTACAAAGCTGACTTACAAAGATTACCAGCTGCCTGGGCGGCTGTAAGCCCGTGCAGCATAGCGAGCACGTGTTGTTTCTCCTTTGGAGGGTGCTCACATTGAGTGGCATAGATGGGATATGTACTCTGTGCTGTCAGGATGGGAGACTCAATGAGGGGACCCGATCTGGGCTACAGAAGATAGGCGGGAAGAGCCACAGTAGTTCCAGGCAGAAAACCAAATAGCACTGCAGTCTATTCTGAACCCTTCCCTTGTTCTCCTCCTCTTCTGCCTCCCCCTGCCTAGGTATGACAAATACTGTGCAGACCACTTCAAAGACAACCACTGTGACCAGGGATGCAACAGTGAGGAGTGTGGCTGGGATGGGTTGGACTGTGCTGCTGACCGGCCGGAGAACCTGGCAGAGGGGACCCTGGTTATAGTGGTGCTCATGCCCCCAGAGCAGCTTCTCCAGGATGCCCGCAGCTTTTTGCGGGCACTGGGCACCCTGCTCCGTACCAACCTGCAGATTAAACGGGACTCCCAGGGGGTACTCATGGTCTACCCCTATTATGGTGAGAAGTCGGCTGCCATGAAGAAGCAGAGGATGATACGCAGGTCCCTTCCTGGTGACCAAGAACAGGAGGTGGTTGGGTAGGTTTTTGGTTTCTGAACTTCTTAAAGTTTATAAAGCTAAGTACTCTGACACACAGAGGAAGTCATAACTGAACCTATAAGAATGCAGAGCTCAGGCAAGTAGAACAGCCACCAAGTACAGTAAACCCGTGATGCCAGTACGTATGTTTAAGGGTAAGGTTTTCCTTGGTCTTGGTATCCTGAAAGGCGGGCTGGAGCAAGCAGAAGGTGGGATGTCAGGACGGCCTCCTCAAATGCCAGAATGTATAACCTTTTGCCAGGGTTGCCTCAAATCCCTTTACTACTGACCATTCTTTTTATGTTAATCATTGCGTTCTGTTCAAGGCCATGCATTTATAACAGAAGGCTCTCTGTAATAATCTTGAATTGTTCTGTCATTGCACCCCACTATTTGTTGCTGTATCCCACAAGTTTCAACTGTATAGCTACCTCAGATGCAGATGCAGAGACCACGGAGAATAGGGACCCGCTTTACCCAGTGTCCTCCCTTTGACTTGCATTGCCTAGGTCAGAAGGCGCAAACTCAGCCAGACCAAGGAAGGTGAGACATAGTCCGGTGGGAACTCGTATTTAGGATCTAAAAGGACAGGATCTAATTTCTGACATCTTTTGATGGCCTCATCACAGAGATAGGAGAGCCCAGTGCTGATGTGAGGAAGGAAGGCTCATGCAGTCCTTTCTAACTTCACTTGCTTGACTGGCACCCTCTGTTTTACTCACCATTTCCCCTTGGCATCCTACAGCTCTAAGGTGTTTCTGGAAATTGACAACCGCCAGTGTGTTCAAGATTCAGACCAGTGTTTCAAGAACACGGATGCAGCAGCAGCTCTTCTGGCCTCTCACGCCATCCAGGGGACCTTGTCCTACCCTCTTGTGTCCGTCGTCAGTGAGTAGCACTGGTGTTAAAGGAAGAGTTTGGGACAGGGGAGACGTCACTTGGGGCCAGTGAGAAAAGGGCACACTTTTCAGTGTGCAGCTCTGTTTTTCAGTGCCAGTGAGGTCAATCAGTCAATGCCCTCTAAATGAATTTTATGCTAAGATTGAGAGGTTTATTCAGCACATTCCCTGTCTCCCTGCACTTCCAGGTGAATCTCTGACTCCAAAACCTACTCAGCTTCTCTATCTACTTGCTGTTGCCGTTGTCATTATCCTGTTTATTATCTTGCTGGGAGTTATCATGGCAAAACGAAAGCGTAAGCATGGCTCCCTCTGGCTGCCTGAAGGTTTCACCCTTCGCCGAGACTCCAGCAATCACAAGCGCCGTGAGCCAGTGGGACAGGATGCCGTGGGGCTGAAGTAAGACGGTTTGCCAACAAGCCACTATTCACAGTAGTAATAGCAGGGATAGAGGAGAAAGGAAATCTTGTTGAATTATGATTTTAAATTTCGAGCTCTGGCCACACCTAACCATGATTCTGAGTGCCTGCTGAGCGACTATGAACTAACAGAGTCTGGATGCTTCTATTCTGTATATATTAAAGCAGTGGTGCTTGGCTTATATGTTGAGGCACGCTTTTGTTGTAAGCTCTTGATCCACAGGAAAGGAAAAGATGTTTACTCAGGCAGTGGGATGGGAAATACTGCCCATCCTTTGTGGGCCAAGGCTCCTGAAAGTCTTTGAGGATAGCCATGGAAAAAGTATTGAAAACCACTATATGAGTTTATGACATAACCTCTGCTCTTGTTTTTCCCCTTCATAATCTTGTCCTATCAGAAATCTCTCCGTGCAAGTCTCAGAGGCTAACCTAATTGGTTCTGGAACAAGTGAACATTGGGTTGATGATGAAGGGCCCCAGCCAAAGAAAGCCAAGGTAAGCTGGCCATGGTAGATCCACTATTATCAGCCACTATCTGGTCACATCAAATTTCTGTCCTTTGCTATCTAGAGTGTCCTGAATGGGTGAAAAGGGTGATAGTCTTTATGTGCTGCCCAGGCAATGGCTACCCCAGGTTGTCATGAAAGGCAAGAATCATTAGGTCATTGATGGCCTTGGGTTACCTCCATATGTGTTTCAGTAAGAACTCTTTAGAGGCGCCTGGGTGGCTCAGTCAGTTAAGCATCTGACTCTTGATTTCAGCTCAGGTCATGATCTCATGGAGTTTGAGCCCCACATCGGGCTCTATGCTGGCGGTGTGGAGTCTGCTTGGGAGTCTCTCTCTCACTTTCTCTCTGCCCTTGCCCCATTTGCGTGCGTGCGCTCTCTCTCTCTCTCTCTCTCTCTCTCTCTCTCTCTCTGTCTCTCTAAATAAAAAAATAAATAAACCTAAAAAAATAACTCTTTATTAAAAATAATAAAACAAACATGATTCCTTCCTTAAGAATCATGCTGATGGTAGCTGAATAAGGAATGATGTGTGTAAATAGCAGTTTCCTTTATGACTAGCTCTCCCCCTTATCTTCTCTGGATACTCCCCCTTCAGGAAGGAAGAAAGCCAATGACCATTGAGTTTGGAGGTTCTGCATCTTGAGCGCAGGAAACTAGAACCATAAAGTAAGAGGTAGATTGGGCTGAAGCTGATGTGAAAAGGGAGACAGTCCATCCATAGCTATACATGGCTGGGATATGCATATATCCATGAGTATTCTAAAGCAGCTTGAAGGGATGAATGCTTGAGGAATATAGACATGCAGTACAGCATGATGGTTCAGAACATTGCTTAGTTACAATCAGAACTGGATTCAAGTCCAAAACTCTGCTAGTTAGTAGCTGGAAAACTTAACCTCTTTGTACCTCATTATCCTTATCTGTAAAATAGGGAGTTGTTTCAAAGATTAAATATATATGTGTGAAGCATCTTACCCATTTTCTATCATGTAGTAAATATTCAATAAAAGGTAGCTGCCTTTTAAATTATAGTAATAGTTACTGCCCAGCAAATATTTTCTTGGGTGTTTGCTATGTGCTGGGCATTGTATTAAGTACAGGGAGGTGGTATTGAACAAGGCTTGTTTCCTGTTCTCATGAACCTTACCTTCTCGTGGTAGAGACTGTTATATAGTGCCTTGTCAGCACTTAACACAGAGTCAGTTAAGTAGAGGTAAGCAGAGGGTATTTTCGAACCCACAAGAGGAATTAAAGTCCCGTTGTATTTGAAGGGTAGGTAGGAGTTAGTCAGACAAAGAATTGGGAAAAGATACGGCAGGCACAGGGGACAACCCAGGCAGAAGTCCAGAAGCAAGGAAATGGTGTTTTGGGGATCTGTATCTAGATAGCGTATTTGGTAGGTGAAATAGATGGTATATTAAGGCTGAAGCCTGGAGTTTGGAATGGGGAGGTCGGGAGAGTGGTACAGATGGCACAGGAGAGGGTGACAGGAATCACATCCGGCAGCAGCAGGAAGGCAGTGTGGATGACACCCTGGCAGGTAGAATAGGAGGAGACTACAACTGCCTCCTTGTCCGCAGCCCCTAATGGTGGGCCAGGTCAACACAGAGCGTTGTTTTCTTGTCAGGCTGAAGATGAGGCTTTGCTCTCAGAAGAAGATGATGCCATTGATCGACGTCCATGGACACAGCAGCACCTTGAGGCTGCAGATATCCGCAGGACGCCATCGCTGGCACTCACTCCTCCACAGGCAGAGCAAGAGGTGGATGTGTTGGATGTGAATGTCCGTGGCCCAGGTCAGCACACACCCGCTTTCCAAACCTGCCCTGCCTGCCCTTGGCTCTGTGATGTGCCTCGGTGATCTGCCCCCTGCCAATTGCACAGAGTAAATTAGCATGAAGAAATGAACACTTAGGGAATACAGACATGCAGAACATGTAAACTTCTGTAAGAAGAGGGAAGGATTTTATATTGCCTCACCTACAGCATGCTTGGGAATAGATAGGCTGATTACATGGGAAAGAGTTTAATGGGATAGAGAAATAATATCCCAAAGCAGAAGGATAGAAAATTACTTTAACTGATACCTTAGTGCATATTATTGTTAATACTAGATATTTTTAAATGTTGCCCAATTTAAAATAACATAGCACTTAGGAACTCAAACAGGAAGGCTTGCTTAACTTAGAGAAGAGCCCTAGCTTAAAAACACTCTTATTTTCCCATAAAGGGCATTATCTATCAGAGGAAAAACAGGTGGCAAATGTAAAACGAATTGCCCATTACCACAAGAAGCTCAGAGGGTTTTTCCCATAAGAATAACTTTATTCAAACAGAACGCTTCCAGCCACTGGGTTCATTGAACATTAATGTCCTTCTCCTCCTTAAATATTTTTTGGAAAATTCCGTTCTTATAGATGGGTGCACCCCACTGATGCTGGCTTCCCTCCGAGGAGGCAGCTCAGATATGAGTGATGAAGATGAAGATGGAGAGGACTCTTCTGCCAACATCATCACAGACTTAGTCTACCAGGGTGCCAGCCTGCAGGCCCAGACAGACCGGACTGGTGAGATGGCTCTGCACCTTGCAGCGCGCTACTCAAGGGCTGATGCCGCCAAGCGTCTCCTGGATGCAGGTGCAGACGCCAACGCCCAGGACAACATGGGCCGCTGCCCTCTCCATGCTGCAGTGGCAGCTGATGCCCAGGGGGTCTTCCAGGTAAAGAACAGAGCTGATTCCCCATAGATCTATAATGGTTTCTCTTTGCTAAGGCACTTAATACCCAATTATGCTCCTTCGGTAATTCTCTGAGAAAATAGGGCGGATGGTGGATCTGGTGGATCCAGGATGGTGGAGTCCTGCTTTTCGGATGGGAAAGCAGGAAAAGAGCAGCAGAAAACTGACCTAACCAGAACAGCCAGGTAGCGACAGAGCTTACAGCAGATCCCACCAGTTTTCTGATTCTTCGTCACTGTTCATTTTGATGTGCCAAAATGCCTCCCAAATGAATAGATCAGATGGGAGTGATACCTGTTATGAAGTTTTTGACTAGTATCAGCTTCTCCCTGTAGATTTATCTGGCCATATGGGCTTCCAGCTGCTCCTTGGTGGTCTTTTTGACATGAATTCACTGTGTATTCCTTTTATTTTACCCTTGTGAGGAAACTGGAAGCATTCTGATTAATCTTAAACTATATACACCATAACTGAGGTTATGATATTTTCCCACTTACTCCTTTCTTTAGAAAGCAGAAGACATCACTCTCCATGAGATGGCGTCCCCTAGCACCCTTTGTTCCTTCATTCATTCATGCATTCATTCAGCATTTATTGATTGAGGATGATAGAATCATGGACACAAAGACAACAAGCATTCCCTGCCCTCCAGGAACTTACAGGGTTGCCTCAGCTCTGATGCTCTTGTTTCTTCTTTTAACTTCATTATTTTCTTTTATCTAGTTGACTGTCTTTTCTGTACTTTCTCATCTTGTAGATTCTGATCCGCAACCGAGTAACTGATCTGGACGCCAGGATGAACGATGGCACTACACCACTGATCCTGGCTGCCCGCCTGGCTGTGGAGGGAATGGTGGCAGAACTGATCAACTGCCAAGCAGATGTGAATGCAGTAGACGACCATGGTAGGGCCGAGAGGCAGGGAGCCAGATTCTCGCCTGCAAAGCATGCCTCTAAGGGGGAAAATCATTATGTGATCTTTAAAGAACCATCTCAGATTTGAATCCAATGAAGATTCTATCATTCATTTATTCTTCTTTCAACATTTTAAGTCCAGAGAACTAAGCCAGTGGGAAGTCCATAGGCGAAGATAGGAAGGGATTTTTAGTGAGGGTTTTTGGAACCCAAAGCCAGTCTATGAAAGGCTTGCCTCTGTAGGTTCCACTCTGGATATGAGGACTAGTGAGCTTGTCCTCACTAGGGAGGGATTATGAGCAACATCTTAAATAGACATTCTGGTGTGATAAGTAGATATTGTCCTCAGTATGGGATTCTACCATGTGGAAGACGTGGGTACCCTAGACAAATGATCTTTTTACCTACATGTCTTTCTAATGCTAGGCAGCCTGTATTAAAGTATTTCTAGAACAGGAAAAGGAAGATAATACTTTGGTTTTTTTTCCACAGGCTGTCACTGACAACTGGCTTGCTTCTCTCTGGGAAGTTCAAGGTTTCCTTATATAAGTCATGATGCTTCCTTATACTGGGAAGAGGACATGTTCCTCTACTCTGTCTGCTTATAAAAATGTTTCTCCCTGCAGGAAAATCCGCTCTTCACTGGGCAGCTGCTGTCAATAACGTGGAGGCAACCCTTTTGCTGTTGAAAAACGGGGCCAACCGAGACATGCAAGACAACAAGGTACAGTCTGGGCAGACCTAGCAGTGCCTCAGATTACGAAGCCTTCCCTTTTCTCCTATAGCTCCTCTTGTGATGAGTATAGACAAAGAGGGAGGCAGCGTGGACAACAGCTGGATCCAAAGAGTTTGAGGGGAAGGTATTGGGTTATCCAGGGATGTGTCAGGAGGCGAGTCCTCTGCCTACGCAGTACTCAGTCTGGATCAGGCTGTCCTGTAAATCTGTAAATAACTTCAGTGTAGCCTTTTCTGCCTTTCTCTTTGACATCGTCCTTTCTCCTGTTCTCTGTTCTCTTCATGCTCACTTGCTTTTCTCTTGTTCTTGTTCATTTTCTTTGCTGTGGCTCTTGTTTTCTGTTCTTGGACACCATGGTATTTTCCTGGTTGCTTTTCTTCCTCTGGGTTTTGGGTCATACTTCTCTTCTCTTGTGTATTTCCTCTTTTCTCTAATTTTAATTCTTTCTTAAACATGTTTTGTTTCCTATTGCTTCTGCTTCCCCTTATTTTTCTGCTTTAGGTTCTTGCCCTCCTACTTCTCTTATTTCTAAGAAGTCCTTTTCCTCTTAGGACCCTATTTTGATAAGCTCAGTGCTCTTTTAAGCAAATCTCTGGCTCAGGAGAATGCTTTATTTCACACATTCCCAACTAAGGAGACATCACCCTCAATGGGGCAAAATTGACTGTTGAGGAAGGGTAGAATGATCTTACTCTTTTTGTGTATAAAACTACAGATATATGGGGCACCTGGGTGGCTCGGTCAGGTAAGCGTCCAACTCTTGGTTTCAGCTCAGGTCATGAACTCACCATTCATGAGTTTGAGCACTACGTTGGGCTCCATGCTGACAGCACACAGCCTGCTTGGGATTCTCTGTCTCCCTCTCTCTCTGCCCTCCCCCCCACCCAATCTTTCAAAATAAATAAATAAATTTTTATTGATTTATATTTTTTTAATTTTCTCTTTTACATTTATTTATTTTTGAGAGACAGAGAGACAGAGCACTAGTCGGGGAGGGATAGAGAGAGGAAGACACAGAATCCTAAGCAGGCTCCAGGCTCTGAGCTGTCAGCACAGAGCCCGACGCAGGGCCCAAACTCACAAACCGTGAGATCATGACCTGAGCTGAAGTCAGACACTTAACTGACTGACCCACTCAGGCGCCCCATAAAAAAAAATTTTTTTTTCAAGCTACAGATATACATTCAGTACCTAGGTAGATAGACATTTTATCTGTGCTAGTAAAATTTCATATGGGGAGGCAGTTAGGGAAATAATGTCTAAGGGGTTGATGATAACAAAAAGTTTGAGAAACACTGACATATGACCAAGGGTGTTACTAATTTTCATGTGCTATGTGGGTCTTCTCTGTAGGAAGAGACACCTCTGTTTCTTGCTGCCCGGGAGGGAAGCTATGAAGCAGCCAAGATCCTGTTAGACCATTTTGCCAATCGGGATATCACAGACCACATGGATCGTCTTCCCCGGGATGTGGCTCGGGACCGCATGCACCATGACATCGTGCGCCTCCTAGACGAGTACAATGTGACACCGAGCCCTCCAGGCACTGTGCTGACTTCTGCCCTCTCACCTGTCATCTGTGGGCCCAACAGATCTTTCCTCAGCCTAAAGCACACCCCAATGGGCAAGAAGCCTAGACGGCCCAATACCAAGAGTGCCATGCCCACTAGCCTCCCTAACCTTGCCAAGGAGGCCAAGGATGCCAAGGGTAGTAGGAGGAAGAAGTCTCTGAGTGACAAGGGTCAGCTGTCTGAGAGTTCAGTGACTTTATCCCCAGTTGATTCCTTAGAGTCTCCTCACACATATGTTTCTGACACCACATCCTCTCCAATGATTACATCCCCTGGAATCTTACAGGCCTCACCCAACCCTATGTTGGCCACTGCTGCACCCCCTGCCCCAGTCCATGCACAGCATGCACTGTCCTTCTCTAACCTGCATGAAATGCAGCCTTTGGCTCACGGGACCAACACTGTGCTTCCCTCAGTGAGCCAGCTGCTATCCCACCACCACATTGTTCCCCCAGGCAGTGGCAGTACGGGGAGCTTGGGCAGGCTCCATCCAGTCACTGTTCCAGCAGATTGGATGAACCGCATGGAGATGAATGAGACCCAGTACAATGAGATGTTTAGTATGGTTCTGGCTCCAGCTGAGGGCACTCACCCTGGCATAGCTCCCCAGAGCAGACCACCTGAAGGGAAGCATATAACAACCCCTCGGGAGCCCTTGCCCCCCATTGTGACTTTCCAGCTAATCCCCAAAGGCAGTATTTCCCAACCAGCAGGGACTCCCCAGCCTCAGTCCAACTGCCCCCCACCTGTTGCAGGCCCTGTGCCCACCATGTACCAGATTCCAGAAATGGCTCGTTTGCCTAATATGGCTTTTCCCACTGCCATGATGCCCCAGCAGGATGGGCAGGTTGCTCAGACCATTCTCCCAGCCTATCATCCTTTCCCAGCCTCTGTGGGCAAGTATCCCACACCACCTTCACAGCATAGTTATGCTTCCTCAAATGCTGCTGAGCGAACACCCAGTCACAGTGGTCACCTCCAGGGTGAGCATCCCTACCTGACACCATCCCCAGAGTCTCCTGACCAGTGGTCAAGTTCATCACCCCACTCTGCTTCTGACTGGTCAGATGTGACCACCAGCCCTACCCCTGGGGGTGCTGGAGGAGGTCAGCGGGGACCTGGAACACACATGTCTGAGCCACCGCGCAGCAACATGCAGGTGTATGCATGAAAGAGTCTGCCTCCAGTGTAGGGACAGAACTGCCTATTGTAAATGCTGCTGAGGAACAAATGAAGGTCATCCGGGAGAGAAATGAAGAAATCTCTGGAATCAGCTTCTGGAAGCAGGAGGAAGAAGATGCTTTTATCTTTTAGATAATGCAAGAAGCAATTTTGTCAGCTTCACTGGGTATCTGCAGGATTTGGGGTGGGAGGAACATGGTTCCTTTCAGCCTCTTACCCATCAAGCCAAGTTTGTGGAAACTCAAGATGAATACAAGACTTGGGGCCACGTTTACTCTTTTCTCTTTGGAGAAAAGAATGGATGCCTGTTGTAGCCCAGAAATTCTTGCAGCCTGGACTGCATTTTAAGCCCTGGGGGCTTCTGCCATATCCATGAGAAGATTTTACGTACAGTCCTGTTGGGAATTTGTACCTTGGAATTCTGCCCAAGTTGACTTATCTCATCTTCTCTTACTTGGAAATTCTTCTGACTTCATTGGTGCTTTGATTTTTGCACCTCTCTGTGGTTGTACTCCCCCCACACCCCCAGCATGGTATAGGGCAACGTGCTTTTAATCATTCCTGCTCTGAAAAGCAATTTCAGCCTCCTTTCCCCTCTTCTCCCAGTGTCCCCAGGAATATCACAGGGTTTGCTTCGGTTATGGTTCTCAGCATACACCTTTCAAGTATGTTTCTTTAGAAAACGGATTCATTGCAGTCTCCTACATAATGTCATTCCTAGAAGAGGAAGGGGAGCAAGGCATTTTTCTTTGAACCCATTTTGGAGACAGAAGTCCTTTTCAAGAGACTGCACCTTAGTTCTCTTGCCTGCATGCAGGGCTTTACGTAAACCTTACCAGGAAGAAGGATAAGAATTGGTTGTTTTCCCATTTGTGGGCCTAGTCAGTGGGAAGTTTTATCATTGGCAGTGCAGGTACTATGAGCCCCTTAAAACAAATAAGCAAACAAACAAACAAGAAACAGACAAAGATGTGGAATGTTGGAATGACCAAGAGATAAGCTAACTCATGTGAGAAGTGGTTATCCACTAACAAGTCCCTTTCCTTCTCTCCCAGCATTCCATTGACGGCCTGTGCAAAACACATTTGTTCCCAGATCTCAGAACCCCTGGCCTACTTCACTCACTCAACCAGCAGGGAAAGCTAGCCTTAGTTGTTGAGACTTTCCTTCCATAGAAGAAAATGCCTCAAACGATGCTTCCTCGCCACTCAGAGCTGAACTCTGTTTGGCTCGAGGGACCCCGTGCCAGCCGGGTTCCTTTTGCGGAGGGATTGCAGTCTCTGCTTCCTGAGGCTGTTTCTGACCGCAGGCCTGCTCACCAGCCCTTCGCTGTGCGTGCGGTCTGAGTTATTGGTGCACCCAAGTAGGTTCTCACCGAACGCATGGATTTTTCTGTGTTCAAGTGCAGGAAATAGAAAGCTAACCTAGTTTTCTGGGATCCAAGCCAGCCCCGTACAAAGGTTGGAACTATGAGGCAGCCTTTGCTATTTTTTGCTACCATTCCTTTTGTTTTGAGGCAGTCGTGGCGTTCCCTTTCAGGCAACTAACATAGAAACTTACTGTGGACGTTTTCCTTTCCCGGAGTTGCCTTGTAGATAATGATGGACAATTAAAGACTGTCTTTGTCATTCTCATGCTCAGATTATGGTTATATTTTACTTGAGTCGGCTCTCTGTATTTGTGGTCTTAGCACCTTCTGTGACACTCTGTCAAGGGCAGAAGCATTCTAGTCAACACTAGAAATAGGA
Source organism: Herpailurus yagouaroundi (assembly GCF_014898765.1). Taxonomy (NCBI): domain Eukaryota; kingdom Metazoa; phylum Chordata; class Mammalia; order Carnivora; family Felidae; genus Herpailurus; species Herpailurus yagouaroundi. Next base: position 103,300,086 of record NW_024412388.1, on the reverse strand, counting down.
ATATCGTTTTCTTCCTCTTGTCCCTGAGTCATCCAATAGTGGATCCTGTGGCCACACTGTCATCTCTGCCCGGTGCTGTGATGTCATGACACCTGGGAAATTAGTTCTGCTGGGGCATTTTGTAGATAATGACAGGTGAATTGCCTACTCTGTTTGAATGGTAGTCTTCATTACTGCCTTGGCTAGGAGTACCCGTCAGAGCATTCCACTTAACGTGATTTATCTGTTTGTGGCCCCGTATGGAACCCCTGAGTGTCTGTTAGCATGGCAGTCTACAAATTTTTTTTTTTAGTCCTGCCCAAGCTCATCAACAGAAATAATTAGTACTGCCCCAGCAAACTGTATTCTCTCATGTGGCAATTCTTACCAGCCCTTTCATAGCAGGTAACATTTTATCTTCTGAACAGTGACTCTCTGTCCTTGGGCCCATTTGTTAATTCACAGATGGGGAGAACCTCTCTGTGTGGGCCACTGTGGACCTCACCACATCTGCCCCTGTCATCCTGTTTCATCCCCACTTCCTGAAAGTATCAGCCTCTGACCCAACAGCTTGGATCCTCTATTGCCTCCTCCTTCCCCAACCACAATTTAGGCCTAACTTGCTTCTTTTTCCTTCTTGGGATCCTTTGGGTTTTGGGAAAGGGAATGTGAAAGCTGCCATTACAGACTACGGGCTTCAGTGATGAGGAGGAAAACACTGCCTTTCAAGCATTTATCAATCCCTTAGATTTTAAGAACCCTTCAGTTGTATAGTACCTAATAAAAGTGAAGGTGAGATGGAGAATCACTTTCTTATTTGGGTTCTGAATTAGAGACTAAGTTTTATAGGACACGTCTTTTATGCCATGTATAGGTCACCCTCTCCCCAATTTTGGTTTTTATTTTTATAAATTTTTCTTTTGACTCCTCTTCTGTCTGCCTTTGGGGATAGACTCTTCTGTTTGTTTCTTCTGTTTTGTGTTAAGCATCATTTTCTGACTTACATGATGGTGAGGGAGAGAAACGTGTAAAAGAGAGTTAAAGACTTTGATGTAAGCAGTCAGCCATGATGCGCAAGCCTGCTATACCATCTTATTACGGTCGCTGGTACACAGTTCTGGCATAGAAAAGAACCAAAGGTATAATATTTTGTGGGCAGGCAGTTTGGATTTTAACCAACACATTGAATGTATGATGACTATTTGAGAGGACACAACTATATGACCTGACGCTCCCACTTGTAACTGGTACTACGGCTCCTTCCTTGTGTACATTTCTCTTAAAAGTGATACTATATGTTTGTATGAGAAACCCAGTAACCAGAAAAATGACTGCATATTCCTAACTATACATAGTAAGGAAAATGCAAACTGTTTTTACTTTTCAAATTTTCATTCTAAAGTAGTTAAGATGAAATTTATATGAAAGCATTTTTATCACAAAATAAAAAAAAGATTACATGTCAAGCTCTGTGACATTGCAGTTTTTATTTTCCATTCCAGCGTCCCTGGTCTTGCAGTGACCTCCTTTGTGATGTCATGATAGGCTGAGAATGAAATAATTTTCTCTTCATTCTGAATCCCACAAAGCCAAGCACTAGGCTTCTTTTTTTCATTCTCCCAAGCAGATTGCAAATAAATGCTTTTGAGGAAAAACTTCTGTCAAATAGGAAGCACCACAAGACAATCACTTTTCTGTGCACTAGTTAGTGGCAAACAGACACTTACTGAGGACAAGGTACCTTCCGGTGGAAATGCGGAGTGTTTGCTAAGGCCAGAATTGAAAAGTGGGATGTAACTGATAATATTGATAGTGCTGTGACCTAAACCATTAGTTTTCAATATTATTCCTCAAATTAAATTTGTATAGAACTTTGTTGCAGGGAGTATGGCCGGAGTTGCAAAAGATGAGTCTGCAAACAAAATGCAGTTAAGTGAAGGTCCTCATACTTGAGTCGGAATGAGGCCCTGACTCCAGAATGAAGCTTCTTTTTATTAGGATAATTGCTAAAGACTGTGTGCATAAAGTCAGCTAAGTAAGTGTGTTAATCAATCTAATGGTTTAGCTTTTCAAGGTTGAATTTCGAGTTAATTGGTTTCTGTAACACTAGGAAGGGTCAGCTGTGAAGGAGGATCCAGCCCTGGACTATGTTAATGGCTCTAGGTGTCCCTTACCAGCCGCAGCCTCATTCAGCTGTGTAAACATGTCCTAAGGCCTTGCACCTTCTCCAGCCCTTCCCTTTTGAAGTCTCTTCCTTGGATGCTTCTCTCCTGCATCTCCCACAGAACTTTATACAATTCTAAAGTAGTATTTTGCCTATAAATATGTTACCAAGTTCCTTTATACATTTACTTGTGAAAGTCCATCAGGGAGACGTTTGAACACAAATATTTGACATTGGTGATGCTTATGTCATGACCTGTCTTGTGTCAACTTAAGCATTGAGTTTATTTCCATATTCTGTTAGTTTTGCAGAAACTTTTTTTTTTTAAGTTTATTTCTTTTTGAGAGAGAGAGGGAGAGGGAGACACAGAATCCAAAGCAGTCTCCAGGCTCTAACCTGTCAGCACAGAGCCCAAGGCAAGGCCCAACCTCATGAACCGCGAGATCATGACCTGAGCTGAAGTCAGATGCTTAGCGGACAGCCACCCAGGCACCCCTGCTTTGTAGAAACTTTGATTCATACATATATAATTCTAAGTGGTAGAAATACTTGGTTAAATGACTGGAAATCTTAGGATATGCTTCAATTGAATAGATGAAGGAGGTTTATTCAAAATCTGCACAAATATATTTTAACACAACTGACAGCACATATTGGTTAGCCTGACAGCTTTCTAATTTCATATAAAAGACATTTGAGTCTTCATGTTAGGCTTTGTAATAGCATAACAGGAAAATGAATTTGAGAGCTAAGGAATGATTTGCCTAAGGCTGGTCCTCTGCAGGCTGGCATCTCAGAGCTGGACTGGCCTCTTCAGACTATTTAGGAGCTAACTTGCTGGAAACCTGCTTTCTGGATCTGAGCTGCAGGCCACTAGCTTGCTCTCCACATCCTACCACTGCAATCGCAAGCCTAAAAACCTCACCCTTGATTGTGGCGGGGGGATCCAGGGCTCTCCCAACTATGATCGCCAAAGAGGGAGGGCAGGGCTGGAGGCCAAGGCCTGCCACATCACACAGCTGGGACAGTAGACTTGGACACCAGGCCACAGTCAGGCCAGGGGTGAGACTGTTGCTTCCCTCAGTCCCACAGCTAAGAAGCCTCAGAGCCCAAGGAGAGGGGGTGAGTTCCCCTTTCAGAGCATGATGAATACAACAACCATCCTTAATGCCTGCACACAGTCCAGGGTGTGATGGGCAATGGGAGAACTGAGCTCCTTTACTGCCTCTGCTTCTGCAAGCTCTCCCAATACACACTGCCCTGGGCCAGCAGGGCTCGATCTCCTCATCTGCCTGACCGTATCTTAAAAATGAAATGACCCCTTTCACGAAGATGGCGCCAAAGGTGAAAAAGGAAGCCCCTGCCCCTCCCAAAGCCAAAGCCAAAGCTTTGAAGGCCAAGAAAGTAGTGCTGAAAGGCGTCCATAGTCATACAAAAAAAGAAGATCCGCACGTCACCTACATTCCGACGGCCCAAGGTACTGCATCTCCGAAGGCAGCCCAAATATCCTCAAAAGAGTGCCTCTCGGAGAAACAAGCTTGACCACTATGCCATCATCAAGTTTCCCCTGACTACAGAGTCAGCCATGAAGAGAACAGAAGACAACAACACACTTGGGTTCATTGTGGATGCCAAGGCCAATAAGCACCAGATCAAACAGGCTGTGAAGAAGCTCTATGACATTGACATTGACATTGACATGGCCAAGGTCAACACTCTGATCAGGCCTGATGGAGGAAAGAAAGCATATGTTTGATTGGCTCCCGACTATGATGCTTTGGATGTTGCCAACAAAATTGGGATCATCTAAACTGAGTCCAGCTGGCTAAATCTAAATATAAAAGTTTTCACCATAAAAAAATAAAAAATCATAAATAAAAATAAACATGAAATGTGAATCACGTGCTTGCAAAAGTCCTGAAGAGGAAGAGGGTGTATGTGAAGTATGTGAGTAGGTGAGGAAGTGTAGGCATGTGAATGTGTCAGAGAAAATACAACCTTTCTTTCTTTGCCTTAGGCTTAGCAAAACACGTCGAGAACAATGACAGCAGTCAAGTCTGCCTGCCAAGTGGGAGCAAACTCAAATGAGGATAACTCAAAAGGGGCTTATTTACAAAAGGACTACTGAGGAAGTGTGCATGTGTGAGGTGTAGGGGAACTCTAAGGAGCGGTGCAGAAAGCACTGGCTAGTCCCAGCAGAGCTATGACTGCTGGATACAAAGGGATGAGACCAGAGGAGGCTACCAGAACCTGGAAAGAGTGTAGAGCAAGTTACCTCAAGAAGAGCTATGCTTCAGTTATGGAGTCAATGAGCCCCAAGGCTCCTTGACAACAAGGACGCCAGGGAATGAGTACTCTGACCTCATTCCCCACCCCATTTCTGCCCAGACTTCCTTCCTCCCTTCCTTCCCTCCCTTCCTTCCTCCCTCCCTTCCTACCTCCCTTCCTCCCTCCCTCCTTCCCTCCCTTCCTTCCTCCTTTCCTTACTCCCTTCCTTCCTTTCCTCCCTCCCTCCCTCCCTCCTTTCCTTCCTCCCTTCCTTCCTCCCTTCCTTCCTTTCCTCCCTCCCTCCCTTCCTTCCTTCTTTCCTTTCCTCCCTCCCTTCCTTCCTTCATTTCCTCCTTTCCTCCCTTCCTTCATCCCTTCCTTCGTTTCCTCCCTCCCTTCCTTCCCTCTCTCCCTCCC
>NW_024412388.1:103293770-103294858 GCF_014898765.1 Herpailurus yagouaroundi | reverse complement strand
AGAGAGAGAGAGAGAGAGAGAGAGAGAGAGAGCAAGCCCTAAGGGGCTCCATGCCCAGCACAGAGCCTGACCCAGGGCTCAATTCCATGACTGTGAGATTACAGCCTGAACCAAAAACAAGAATTGGACACCCAACTGACTGATCCACCCAGGTGCCCCACCACCCAGACTTTCTATCTGCTGGAGCCAAATGAAAGTCTGCTTTCTGGGGTGGGGAAGTTGGTAGAGAAAGGAAGAGAGTACCTGCAGGTGCGAACACATCCTTATCCAAAACATTCTCCCTACAGCTCTAACGTTTCTAAGAAAGTTCTACTGGCAGCCTGCTATTGATGTGTCAAGGCAGGAAACACAAAGTAAAAGGAATTATGTATTGGTAATCCTGACTTAATTTATTTTCCTGATCTACTGGTGTGTTTCTTCACCACCTTGGCTTTGAGCACCCAAAATTAAGACGAGCATCAGCAGTAGGATGGACAAATTATGGTACCTCCTTTCAATGGAATACTACACAGAAATTTTTAAAAAGAAAACCATGCAACAATATGGAGAATTGTTGCTGACATAATGTTGAGGAAATTAAGCCAGACAAAAGAATACATTCTGTATGATTCCATTATAGAATTTCACGAAAAATAAACCAGTGGCAAATGGGGATCAGAAGAGTGAATATTTTTCTGGGAGAAGGGTCTTGACTGAGAAGAGGGCAAGAAAAATCTTTCTGGAGTCTTAAAACATCTTGACTTGGGTGATGATCACATGAACATATACGTATGTAAAATTTTGTTTAGAATATGCTTAAGATTTGTACATTTTACTTAGGTAAATTGCACTTCAATAAAATGTATAATAACTGACAGAAATGTATAAACACCTAATATAAAAGTTATAGCATATAATTATATATAATTTTATATTATAAAATGTTAATTTTTATCATATTTGTTTCAGATGCTTAAAGATGACAAGATACATATAGCAAAGACTCCTGTATTTCCCTTTCCTTTCACTCCCCTCCCTTTCTTCCTCCCTCCTTCCTTTCCCAGTTACTTGTTTTCATAACTTTGGTTCATGGGGATTATTTTATTCTT
>NW_024412388.1:103086187-103293760 GCF_014898765.1 Herpailurus yagouaroundi | reverse complement strand
AACCCACGAAGGAAGTATATTTTCAATGCAATTGTATAAAATGTGGGATTGCATAGTTGCAAACCTCACTATGTGAGTGAGGTGAACCAGCTATTGGCTAGCTGGATAAGCCATCTCTGTCAGGGTCCTGGCTGCCATTTGGCACCATCTGGTGGCACTTGTCTGCCTCAGCACAAGTATGTTTGAGGTTGATTCTAGGTTCTGTAGTCTGGCTGGGATTTGCAAGAACATCACTGCAAGTCATCCTCTGCTTTATATGCCTACTACAGAAACTTTGGGTCAGCTAAATGCACGCATAACCACTCTCTCTGTACTCCCAGAGGTTTAAGAACATGGACCTGGCAGAGGCTGGACACCAATCACCAATCCTGTTATATCAGAATCTGTGGTTATTATGGGGTTTTACATATAAGAATTGGAAAGGAGGAAGAGAAGCTATCTACACCTGAGGTTAATAAGACAACTTACTGAAAAACTAAACCATTAGGAATTCAGTAAGTCAAACGATGTAAATTTAGTTCATAGAAAAACCTCTGTTATGGGGCGCCTGGGTGGCTCAGTCAGTTAAGCGTCGGACTTTGGCTCAGGTCATGATCTTGTGGTTCGTGGGTTTGAGCCCCACATCAGGCTCTGTGCTGACAGTAGGAACCTGCTTCGGACTCTGTCTCTCCATCTCTCTCTGTCCCTCCCCAACTCACACACGCACTCTCTCTCTCAAAAAAGAATAAACATTAAACAATTTTTTAAAAAAAGAAAAACCTCTGTTACCAACAAAACCGACTGAGGGATGAAATGGAAGAGAAGATCACATCTACAGTAGCAAACACACACACACACACACACACACACATCAATAACCTTTTAAAAATTACTAACTGCAAATATTACCAAACATCCAGGACTCCTGAAAACTTGAATGACCACTGCCTCTTTATAAGTTGCAGTTTTAGCTCTGCTCTATTCTTCCACCTGCTAGGTAAAAATCATAACTCTATCTGGTCATGCCCGCAACTGGGACAAAATTCACGAAGATACTCAATTCTTTCAACCCATCGCAGTATCACCTAACACAAGTCCTAACACCTAACACAAGTCCAAATCTATAGTAAACCCACCCACTTCCTGACACACCCACATTTCCCGCCTGTGTGCAGTTTCCCCGCAGCAAAGAGCAGTGATAAATCCATCTTTGGTTGATTCCCAGGCTTGCCCCTGATGGCCTTAGACTGACACACATCAACAGAGGCCTGTGTCTCTCCAAGACAGAGGGAATCCCATTTTAACACCCTGTTATACACAGAGCGCTGACTGTGACAGTGGGAGTCCATGAATTTATTTTAAGAATATCCGGAACATTCACAAAACTTAAACACAGGTGAACCATGTCAAGGTCTCAGAGTTTCAAAGAATCAGTATTATATAGACAGTTATCTCTGAACACAATAATTTCAAACTAGAAACAAAATAGGAGCTCCTGGGTGGCTCAGCTGGTTGAGTGTCTGACCCTTGGTTTTGACTCAGGTCATGACCCAAGGGTTGTGGGATCAAGCCCTGTGTTGGGCTCCATGCTGAGCATGGAGCCTGCTTGGGATTCTCTCTTCCTCTCTCTCTGCCCCTCGCTGCTGCTTGTGTTCTCAAATAAAAAAGATTTTTTTAATTAAAAAAAGAAGGAAAATAAAACTGTAACCAACAGCCCTATGTGTATGAAAAATTAATACAAATATAAGTTAGAAGATATTTAGAAACTGCACAAAAATATTTATCAAATAGTACCACTACTTTTGAAATACCAATTAAAAAAACTTACGGAAAGCAACTAAAGCTTTAAATAGAGAAACTTCAGCCTAAGTACTTATAGGACAGCAGAAAGGCTGAACCAATAATCTAAGCATTTTATTCAAGAAATTAGACAAAGAACCATAATCTAAATCTAAAGAAATAGAAGGTAGGAAATAAGACAAACAAAAGTTAATGAGCTAACTGGAAAAAAAAAGTAATAGAGATAATTAAATTAACTGAAATCTGCTTTGCTGAAAGACATAGAATACTCTCTGGCAAGAATCAAGAATATAAAGAAAGCACAATTAACAGTACTAGGGAGATAAAGGATTTGGGGCAGACACGGCAGGTTAAAAATCAGGACTATAAACAAATTTATTCTAATATATTTGGGGAAAAATGAGGCCTAGGTTCTATAATGGGTAATATGTATTGAACCTTTTTTTTCTACTGAACTTTAAAAGCACAGATAGTCCTTATCATAAACCTTCCAGAGAATTAAAAATAAAATACTCCTCAGCTCATTTTGTGAATCTATTACTTTGATAGTAAAGCCCTACAAAGATGATACAAGTAAGGAAAATTATAGAACTGTCTTACCTATAAACATAAGTGCAAAAATTATAAATCAACTATTACCAAACTGAAACAAGCAGTGAATAATATATAAAGCCATCAAGACTAAGAATTTTTTTTCCTCAGGAAAGAAAGGATGGTTAACCTTAATTAATAGATGTCACCACATCCAGAAGACAACTTGTGCAACCATTTCAATAGACTAAATAAAGTGTTTGGTCAAATTAAATCTTTAAACAAAAAATTTTTTTTAACATTTATTCATTTTTGAGAGACAGAGAGAAACAGAGCATGAGCAAGGGAGGGGCAGAGAGAGAGGGAGACACAGAATCTGAAGCAGGCTCCAGGCTCCTATCTGTCAGCACAGAGCCTGGTGCGGGGCTTGAACTCACCGACTTGCGAGATCATGACCTGAGCCGAAGTCGGATGCTCAACCTACTGAGCCACCCAGGCGCCCCTAAAATCAAATCTTCATGACAGAAATTATAAAAGATAACATCAAATTAGAAACCAAGAGGAACTTCCTAAAACTAACAAAAGGTATCTACTACAACCTACAGCTATCACATTTAATGATGGATTTACAGATCTGTTACCTTTGAGGTTAGGTCTACCGCAGATGCCAGCTCTCACATGTTCTATTCAACTTGGGCTGGAAGTCCTTAGTTCTGGCCAGGAACACTGGAAAGTCATTACTTATAGACCATTTCATAAACAGTCCAAGAAGAAATATAAACTATTAGAACCTGTTGCCATTAAACAGGACGAGAGAGTTGTTAAAAACAAACAAACAAACAAACAAACGATCATTTCCTGTTAGTGATTATTGGCTCCAACCAAATGGTAAAAGAAATCAGATGCATTCTGGCTGTGGGATACAGGAGTCTATGAAGCCAAGTCAGCTGAGGAAAAACTGGGATGTTGGGGACTATGGATTTAGAGGCCTCTGTTAACCTCATAGAGAACCCTGGAGAGAAAAAATGGCTCAAGCAATTCCCTCTGTGCCTCAGAATCACCCTGTAAGGAGGTAGCCCTCATTCCTTGTCCCAGCCTCAGACACCTGTGTGACAGCGAAGCAAATGCTGACTAGAATTCTGTAATCTTGCCTCTCCCGACTGGCAGATCTGATTCCTTAGAGCAGACTTGCTGATTTTCAGTTCATCGCCTCTTAGCTCTGAAATCATCCTCACTGCCAACTCTGCCAAAATGGGTCTTGGTCCTCTAAGTATATTTGCTTTGCCAGCTGGCACTGTTTAGCTTTATCAGTAGAGGGTGCTGGAGAGATCTTGTAGGAGGAGTAAGAGGTTTTCCTTCCTGGTTCCAGGCTTCCTTCTGGCGTCACCCTCTCTTCCCTCCCCACCCCCAGCCTTAGTGTAAGTAGCTTCCCAAGTGCCAGGTTCCTAAAGTGCAGGCAGCTTCTCCAGCACCCAGCATCTGCAGTGTATGGCAGCCAGCGGCAGCCAGCAGCCGGTGGCAATGCCAGGCAGCCTCTGTTCCCAGATGGTTTTGTAGCAGAGTGTATTCGAGTGCCCAGTGAGATGACTTTTCTTGAACAGCTTTCCCCAAGTGCCCTAGAGTGCCTGAGTGAGACACCTTCCTGTGAACAGCTTCCCCGGTACATTAGAGGTTGGATTTCTGGCAAGATCCACCAGAGTGGATCACTCTGACACCACACTGACTTCTCTGCCATTCAGTGTCCAAGGCTGTGGCATCTGACAACATCTGATCTCAGCCCTAGGAGGAGGATAGCTCCTCCTGGGTGGCCTGTTTCACCCCTAGGGTTGGTACGTATACTACATTGTATAATATACATGTTATATTTTATTTTAGACCATATCTCATTATATTTCTGCATGTCTGTCGTATTAATTATAGCCACAATTCCAATATTCTTTAGAATTCCCTTTGCAGTTTACCAGCAAATCTGTTATTCCTCCAATTCCCTGTTGAGACTAATCATTCTCTATATTACGTTTCCCTCTTCACCTCTGATATGGATTCTTTCTCCTGACTGAACCCAGACTGATACAAAAAGTAACTTTTGTAGAGAAATAAACATTGCTCTGTGTTGTGCTTAATTTTATGCTAATGCCAAGTCAGAAGCTCTTTATCTATAAAATTTTTTCTTAATAATTCTCTTCCAAAAGGGACATTATGAATGAATGATGGCCCTCTCAAAACCTTGGGGATATTCTTAAAAAAAAAAACAAAAACAAAAACAAAAAAACATAGGAAGGGACAAAATACATCAGTGATATAAAATCTTATGATGTAAGTTAAAAAAATATATTGGTCATATTTAATCTACTGGCACTATCCTTTCAACAGTATCTTTATGACTCCAAGCTAATCTGTCAGCTTAAAGATTAAGGATCCCGGGGGCGCCTGGGTGGCGCAGTCGGTTAAGCGTCCGACTTCAGCCAGGTCACGATCTCGAGGTCCGTGAGTTTGAGCCCCGCGTCAGGCTCTGGGCTGATGGCTCGGAGCCTGGAGCCTGTTTCCGATTCTGTGTCTCCCTCTCTCTCTGCCCCTCCCCCGTTCATGCTCTGTCTCTCTCTGTCCCCAAAAAAAAAAAACATTTAAAAAAAAAAAAAAAAAAGGATCCCAAAGCATGTTTGTTTCATCTCGGAAAGTAGACACAAATTTCTACATTATTAAAACATTGTTTTCATTGTGAAATATACACAGAAATAAGCATAAATGTTTAGGCATGGTTTAACAAATATGTACAGCAAACCCCAGTGGCCAAGACATACACTACCAACAGGCTAGCACTCTAGAAGCTACCTGAACCACACCGGCCCCTCCCTCATCCACTCCTGAATACAGCCCCTTCTGTTCATTAGTCTTAGGGTGACGGTCGTCGTCACAGCTCTGGTAATTATTTCCTTGATTTATTTTACCAACAGTGCATGTCCGTTACCGCGGTTACCCCTGACGGAAATTTGAATTGTTTCTAATTTGGGGAATATTGCTGCTTCCAAATACCCTGGTGAATTTATGCACACATTTCTGTAGGGTATCCATCTAGGAGTGGAATTGCTCCATCATATGGTCTGCATGTTTTCAACCATATGAGATACTGCTAACCAGCTTTCTAACGTTGTTTAGCCTATTAAATGATTTCTGCAGAGTTACCATTCTACGCCCTCATCAAAATTTGGTATCGTCAGTCGTTCCGGGATCCTCTCCATCCGTGGCCCTTTTTGGTCTCCTCCCTCCCCCTGCACGCATACTACAAACATAACCACCTATTTGCCTTTCTCGGAGAACTCTGGGGGATCTGCTCTCCCAAGTGTTTTTCTCTTCCTAGATTCTCCCACTCCCGCACACCTCTCCCCACCCCCCACCCCCAATCCCTCTAGTCCCCGGGTCCCAAGGACACACGACAAAAAGAGCCACCTGGAAACTTTTTCTGGCCTGCAGCCCGGCGCTGGGTGCCCCGCTTGGGGGCGGGGATCAGACCCTACCCTGAGGTTCTCCTGCAGCGCAAGCGAACGCAGCGGTAACTGGGAATGGCCTGTGAGGCGCGCACAGTGGCCTAGAAAACATCAGATTCCCTCCGATGGAAAATACCAGATGTGTCCTAGGGCGTCTGGAAACGGGCGACATGGCGCAGGACGTAGTGACCCTTTAACAAGATCTCTTTTGTTCCTATTTCTCTATTCCTTCTCCTTTCCCCAAGCTGTGCTCGGCCCTTCCCCACCCCTCGTGCCGGTCGTCCCTCTTTCCCAGTTTTCTCCTCGCGCACCTTTCCCTCCGTCCTCCCGGGCGCGCCCAACGGCGGCACCGCCCGGAAAACCTAACTGGAGACTCTCTGGGAATGTCAACAGACCCGAACGAGCCCGGGAAACCGGAGATCCCGCCGCGCCTGCTCCTGCCCCGGGAGCTCCGCGCTGTGAGCTCTCACGCCCCTAGCGGCCGCCCCTGGAACCTGACTCGCAGGCCGGCCGTCGGGGCTGACTCCCTGGGGCTGCTATGAGGTCAGCGAGGACCTTACGCTCCCCAGGCTGCTGGCTCCCGGTGTTAGTCCTCGTGGGGCTCCTGGCTGAGGCTCTTGGCGAGGATTTAATTTTTCACCCTGAGTGGGGATTTGAGTCGTATGAAATCATCATTCCCAAGCAGCTGAGCTTCCGGGGAGGGCAGCAAGGCCCGGTGAAGCAAGTGTCCTACCTCCTGCAGGTTAAAGGCAAGAAGTACGTCCTCCACTTGTGGCCCCGGAGGCTTCTGTTGCCCCGAAATCTGAAGGTTTTCTCCTTCACGGAACAGGGGAAGCTCCTGGAGGATCACCCTTACATACCCAGGGATTGCTACTATATAGGCTTGATCGAAGGAAATCAGGATTCCGAAGCTACTTTCAGTACGCGCACTGGGGGTCTCTGAGGCATACTGAAAATTTATGACGAACGTCACCAAATCCAGCCCCTCAAAGCCTCTTCCAGTTTTGAACATGTCATGTATCTCCTGAAGAAAGAGAATACATTTCAGAATCAGGCCTGTGGCTTAACTAATGACGAACTAGAAAAACAGATGGCCGAGGGTGAGAATATGGCTAGGCTTAGGGACTTTGCTGAATCCTAGTCCCATCAGAGGTATGTGGAAACAGTCATGGTCTTTGATCACAGTAGATATATTTTTTTGCAATCCAATGCTACTCAAATTGTACAGGATGCCATTCTTTGGGCTGGGATTATGGATGCCTTGTTTAGGGATGTCAGTGTGAGGGTACATCTAAAAGGTATCGAAATATGGACCAGTGGAGATAGAATAAATATTTGCCAAATGAACACAAGCCAAATTCTAGAAGTGTTTTCAAAATATCTTAGAATACACGTCTCTCCTCAAATTCCAGCAGATTGGACACATTTGTTTGTCACATCTGCTTTTATTCATTCTCTTGGGTGGGCCTGTATCGGAGGTGCATGTTCAACGAACTCTAGTGGATCAGTCTGTAGTTTTAGGAATCTAAATATCCTTGAAGCCAGCCGATGGTCTGCGCATGAACTGGGCCATGGTATTGGAATGCAACATGATACAAAAGACTGTCGTTGTAAGGCTAAGAAAACTTGTATCCTGGGCACTGGGATTGACGGGTTTAGTAATTGTAGTTACATCAATTATCATAGTTACATACATTCAAACGGCGACTGTCTAATACCCCGGGACTGGGTTATGTGATTACCAGATGCAGGAACAGAATTGTGGAAGAGGATGAAGAATGTGATTGGGGTTCAATAGAGGACTGCAGGAATGACAGGTGTTGCAAATCAGATTGTAAACTCACATCTGGTGCCAGCTGTAGCGCCGGACTTTGCTGTCCTGATTGCCAGTTTCGTCCACTTGGGTACACTTGTCGGAAGAACGAAAATGATTGTGACCTTCTGGAGTACTGCAGTGGCATCTCCGCTTACTGCCCAGAAGACACATAGAAGCAGGATGGAAGCCCTTGCAAGCGTGAGTCCCAATGTTACAGGGAAGGGGTGCCATTCCAGACACAGTCAGTGCCAAAGCATTTTTGGACCTGGTGCCAAGGAGGCTCCCAATCAGTGCTATGAAGTAGTTAATATGATGGGTGACCAGTATGGGAACTGTGGGATTGTGGGAGTCAATGCCTATAAAACTTGTACCGCGCAAAATGCAGTGTGTGGCATTGCACAAAGTGCAATGTGTGTATAAATGTCGAAATCGTCCCTGATCTGCTAGATCATACTACTAGTATCTCTACTTACCTGCAAGATGAAAGCGTCATTTGCTGGGGGACAGGCTACCAGAAATCCATGATGCCCATGGGAATACCCGACATAGGTGTAGTAAATGACGGTACCCCGTGTGGCGTGGGCCAAATATGTATGAACGGTACTTGTATGCCTAGCTCAGTCTTTGAGTTTGACTGTCAGCCTGAGAAGTGCAACCACCGAGGCACTTGCAACAATAAAAAAAACTGCCACTGCCTTTATGGCTGGGCCCCTCCCTTCTGTGAGGAGACAGGGTATGGAGGAAGCATGGACAGCGGGCCAGCGAGAGCGCTGGGAGAGGAGGTGTCCGCCCCAGTTCAGATTGTGTCCATTATGTTAACACGCCTTATTTTCTTAGCTCTCTCCGTGATTGTTGTGTTTTTCAGGAGAGTGATAGGAGAATGTTTAATACCCAGACAGGGAGAAACAGCACCAGTTACCACTAGAGCTCAATAATCCAAGGTGAAAAATGTCAAGAACCCAAACAGGTAATCAGGCAATCCACAGTCATTTTACAACACACTCAACAGACTTGTTCATGTAGGCAGACAGCACTTTGTTCTCCTTCCAGCTCCTTTTTTACATAATTTTCCTTCAAGTTTGGATCAGCAAATAAACGATGTTCTTGTTTGGGAAATGCATCAGTGCTTTTTGCTTTTTTGGTATTCACCTGCTCCTTCATTTGTGATCAAGTCTTGGATATCCTGAAAAGTCTGCCCCAGTGTTTTCTGAACACTAGAGCTCTGAATATTGTTTTCACAGGATTACACTGGTTTTCACAGTAGAGTCCTCTGTCACTCAGAATCACGGTAAACAAAGCGATCGTCCGCCATTCTCTCTGCCTCTCTCAACGTGCTCAGTGAGGGCTCTGTACCAGGGCCCCATGCTGACTGATAGATTTTAGAAATTGACTACCACGTTTTAAAGAAATAGAAAGCGATACTTTATAAGGGGTGTCCCTCAGGTAATTCTTTTCCCCTGTCGTGGTCATTTTATGGGTCCCCGCGGCTTTGTAGACGTATGGTCTCTGACGGGCGTTTGGGGCAATCTCAGCTGGGTGAAGGACACTAATCTGCCATAACTCTTGCATTTCACCCCAGTCTATAAATGATGAGAAACACTGGCAGCATCCTGGGGGCAAGACTTTCAACAAAGTTCAGTGCTTGGGGCTTTTTCTTGCAGGAGCAGGTCTTTTGTGAATGGGTGGCCCTAAGTTTGTTACACCCGTAAGTAGAGCAGAAGTGAGGAACGCCTTCCACCATGTACCCCCATGTCTGCCTCCAAATATTCTCTCCCCTTTGCCCAGTGCTGAGGGTGGGAGGAGAGGAGGTCTGAGCAGCAGCTTTGGAAGAGTCAGTGCCCGCCTCTCAAGCCCAGGGAGGATCTCACGCCTCCCAGACCTGTGTCAGCCCCAGAGTTCACTGGCTGCTCTAGGTCAAGCCTTCCTGCTGTTGTCTCGCCTCGCCCCTGTGCTCCTCCCTCCCCTAGAAACCCTGCAGGCTCACCAGACCCGCTTTTCTCAGCCACTTTGTTTTTCTAATGGAGGAAGTTGCAGGAAGTTCTCTGTAAAGAGTTGTCCCCTTGGACTTTGGGGGGACTGTTTTTACTCAGAGGAGAACAAGAAAACCCTGACCTTGTGATGATCATAATTCTAACATTTTTCAGGCTCGGCCATCACCAGGAAACATCCTGCGAAAGCGAGGGCATTTATTATAGCTGCAACACTGCTAATGATGGCTACCATATCAAGAGCTTGCACTGCACTAAGCAATGTTCTAAATGCTTCATGTGTATTTAGGTATTTTCACTCCTGAAAATAACTCTGTGTGGTATGTGTTATTGTTATCCCCCTTTCCAATAGAGAAATTAAAGCACAGTGAGGTTAAATAATCTGTTCAAGATTAATGACAGTATAACAAGAAGTAATGACAGTATTACAAGAAGCATCATATATGTGTGGTCTTAAGAAGACTGTGCTGTTGCTGGGTGGAGTATTCTATAAACGTTAATCAGGTAAAGTTTGTTGATCGTGTTGGTCAAGGCTACTGTATCCTTGCTGTATTCTGTCTGCTTGTTCTAGATGTGAATTTGTCTATTTCTCTATATCAGTTCGCATCATGTGCTTTGGAGCTGCCCTCAGGTGTGGAAACTTGTGCGATTATTATGTCCTCTTGATGAACTCACCTCTTTATTAATATGAAATGACTATCTTATTCTAGTGATAGATCTTGCTCTGAAATCTATTATAGCTGATATTAATAAAGCTACTCCAACTTCCTTCTGACTATTGTTCAAACAGCATATCTTTCTCCACCCCTTTATTTTAATATATTAGTATCTCCATATTTAAAGTGCTTTCCTTGTAGGCAACATATAGTTGAGGATTTTTAAAAAATCAAGTCTGACGATCTCTGCCTTTTAATTAATGTGTTTTGACCATTAACATTTATTTAAAAAAAAAAATTTTCAGTGTTGATTCATGTTTGAGAGAGAGAGAGACAGAGCATGAGTGGGATAGGGACAGAGACAGAGGGAGACACAGAATCTGAAGCAGGCTCCAGGCTCTGAGCTGTCAGCGCAGAGCCCGATGTGGGGCTCAAACCCATGAACTGTGAGATCGTGACCTGAGCCGAAGTCGGATGCTTAACCGACTGAGCCACCCAGATGCCCCTTGACCATTAACATTCAATGTGATTATTGAAAAAGCTAGGTTTGAGTCTATTAGGTTGCTATTAGTTTTTGGCCTGTCCCTTTCTTCCTTCTTTTTCTTCCATCTTTTGTATTAAGCGAGTATTTTTTTTTTTTTTTTATAATTCCACTTACCACTGTTTATCAAATCTACCTTCTAGTGATGTTACGCCACTGCATACACAGTGCAAGAATCTTAGGCGAATGTACTTCCATATTTCCCCTCCTGGCCTTTATGTTATTGCTGCGGTCATTTTATTTTCACAAATGCCATAAACCTCACAATAAATTGTTATTATTATTTAAATGTTCAGTCATCTCTTAAAGAGATTTAAATAAAAAGAAGTCTATGTATGTGCCCATTTAGTAACCATTTATGGCGCTCTTTCTTCTTTCATGTAGATCCAGAAATCTATCTGGTATTACTTACCTTCTGCCCAAAGACTGTCCTTAAATTCTTATAGTGCAGATCTGCTGGTAATAAATCATTCCAGCTTTTGTATATGTGAACACATCTTTATTTCACCTTTTTTTAAAAAAGGAGTTGTGCCAGGTATAAATATCAATCATCTTATTGCTTGCACCATTTTCGGCAAGAAATATCTTATTATCTTCTCGCCCCACCACCTCTTTTTTTTCTTAGTAGGTGGTATGTCTTTGGCTGCTTTTAAAATGTGCTCTTCATCATTATTTTAGTAGTCTGATTATGATGTTCCTTCGTATAATTTTTTCATGTTTCTAGTGATTGAGTATGTTCAGATTCTTGGATCTGTGTATTTATAGTTTTTATGATGCTTAGACAGTATTCAGCTATTATTTCTTTAAGTGGTTTTGTGTCCTCCCCAACCCTTTGTGGATTCTCATTATCCATGTATTAGCCCAGCTGAAGTTATCTCACAGCTCACTGATGCTTTTTTCCCTGTACTTGCTTTCTCTCAGTGTTTCCTTTTGGATATCTTTTGCTAGGCCTCACATTCACTAATAGTTTTCTTCTGCATTGTCTAATCTGCTATTAAGCTTAGCTGGTGGATTTTCCATCTCAGATACTGTAGTATTCATTCCTAAAAGTTGGATTTAGGTCTTTTTTATACCTTCCATTTGTGTATTTAACTTTTTGAACTTATGGAATATAGTTATAATAACAGTTTTAATGCCCTTCTCTGCTAATTCTGACATCTGTATCAGTCTGGGTCAGTTTCAAATGACTGGTTTCTATCCTCATTATTGGTTCTTTTTTTTTTAATTTTTTTAACCTTTATTTATTTTTGAGACAGAGAGAGAGCATGAACGGGAGAGGGTCAGAGAGAGAGGGAGACACAGAATCTGAAACAGGCTCCAGGCTCTGAGCAGTCAGCACAGAGTCCGACGCAGGGCTCGAACTCATGGACAGTGAGATCGTGACCTGAGCCAAAGTCGGACGCTTAACCGACTGAGCCACCCAGGGGCCCCTCCTCATTATTGGTTCTATCTTCCTTCTTCTTCAAATGTCAACGGTCAAGTATATTTGAATGGTGCATTTACTTTTCTGGTTGCTGAATAGTTTTATCTGCTATAAATTTTGAGTTTTGTTCAAGGATGCTGGTAAGTTACCTAGAAACAATTTGATCCTTTCAGGTCTTGATTTAATGATTTGTTCAATGGTCCAGAACAATGAGCAGTCTACTGCTTTATTTCCAGCTACCTTCCTGAGTATTCTTCCCCATTTTCTGTTAATTGTAAGATGCTCCACTCTGGTTGTTGGGAATAGATAGGCCTATTAGTCCCCTAACATCCTATTTTATCTTGACCTTTGGGTAGTTTTCTTACCTGGATGTGTTAATCAGTACTCTACTGAGTAGTAGAGGTAATTCCTCTGGGATTTTTCATTATCTTCTCTTTGTAGATTTCTCCTTCTGGGACTCTGCCTTATGGATTATACCTGCTTTGACCTCCCTAAACTGTCAGCTCAATCTCCTCAACTCAAAAGAGTCCACTGAGCTCCTATTCATTTTTCCCCCCTGTGGCTGGCTTGAAAACTCTCTTAAGGCAGTAGGTTTGGGACAGTAGTGGGACTCATGGATGACTGTTCTCCTTTGCCTGATGTCCAGTATCTTGGAGAGAGTCATTTCATGTATTTTATCTGCTTTTTTTAGTTATTTCAGAAAGTAGAGCATATCTAACCATTGTTAGTTATTCTTGGCCACAGGATCATCTTTTAAAGAAATCAAAGCTGGAAAATACAAGTCTAGATTTTGGATATATAAACTTACAAGAATACAGAGAGAGAAAGAGCCACAATCAGGTTGAAACCACAAATTAAAGAAGTCTTTAAATCTGCCTTTAAAAAGCAGCATCCCGGGGCGCCTGGGTGGCGCAGTCGGTTAAGCGTCCAACTTCAGCCAGGTCACGATCTCGCGGTCCGTGAGTTCGAGCCCCGCGTCGGGCTCTGGGCTGATGGCTCAGAGCCTGGAGCCTGTTTCCGATTCTGTGTCTCCCTCTCTCTCTGCCTCTCCCCCGTTCATGCTCTGTCTCTCTCTGTCCCAAAAATAAAATTAAAAAAAAAAAAAAAAAGTTGGAAAAAAAAAAAAACAAAAAACACCATCCCAGTTGTAAAGACAGTTTCTGTTTGACCCATGACAGAGAGCATACAAACTCCATTATCCCTCCCTGCCCAAAAACTGAGTGGATGTTTCTGTGCAGACTGTAGTGACTTTAAGGGCATGCCTTGGTAATTTCTGCTATCTCAAAGGTCCTCCAAAGAAAATCTGAGCAATGATTACAAAGCGGCCTCATATGGAGTACCATCTTCCTCTGCACTTACTGTGAGTTGAGTCCATTTTTGAAGCTCTCTACTGAATTCTTTGGTTTTTTTCATTGTATTTTTCAGCTGTAGACTTTCTAGGGTTGTTTTTTGTTCAAAGGTGATTTCTATGTCTTTGTTGAAGTTCTCATTTTGTTCATGTATTGTTTTCCAAATTCTGTAAAGTTGTGTGTCTGTGTGTTCTCGTAGTCGACTAAACTCCTTTAAGAAGATTATTCTGAATTCCTTGACTGACACTTCATAGAGCTCCGTTTTTAGGGTTAGCTAAATGGTGTCCTATTTACCTGATTTTGAGTGTGAGTGATCCTTGAGTCCCTATGTTGGTATTTGTTAATGTGAGTAAGTGGTCTCCTTTTTCAGACTTTGCAGATTCGCTTGGGCAGACACAGTTCTTCAGCAGTCAGCTTACTCTGAGTATTCAGACATGTCTACTGGTAGCATCCTTGAGGCCTGCTATCAGGGTCTATTTTGGGACAAGGTTAATGCCCAGGCTCTGATGTCAGGTCGTGGGGGATGTACTGCTGGCCTGAGACCATTTAGATGAGATTGTTCCTTGTTTCTCTGCCCCAGCAAGGCTAAAGAATGGTGGCCTTGATTCTCTGGTCAGGTTTACTAGATGGCTGGGAATGAGTACTATACTCGGGAGTAGGTGGGAATATGAGTTAACTTCTCAGCCCTGGTGAGGCAGCAGAACGAGACCCAGGGCCTGCATAGCTTGTTTGAGTGCCCAGATCAGGCAAGAGTATGACCTGAATTCCCTGGCCCAGCAAGGCCACTGATTTTGTTCAGCAGATAGGGGAAGCCAGGGGCTGTGTTCTCCGTTCAAGTGTCACTGGAAGCTGCCCTCTTGGACGGGCTACATAGCTTTCTGTGTATTCTGGTTTGGTTCCCTGATCAGGCAGGCTGAAGGCTGTATTCAGCAATGAGTGAGGCTATGAATCAGTTTCCCTGCCCAGGTGCAGCAGGAGAACCACCTCTAAGACTGGTAAGGCTCTTTTTTTGTTTGTGGTCTTGACTCAAGCCAATCTTTGCCTAGGTTCCCTGGTCAAACAAGTCCACTGGTTTTGATCTGCACACTATCAGCTCTGCCTGTGCAACTCTTGGCTTGAGCTCACTGGACTACATAGCCTCCAGACAGTCCTGCCAGCCCCTCTGGCCAGATAGGCCAGGAGCCACACTAAGCAGGTGGGGCTATGGCCCAGCTCCTATGCTTGGGTAGGACAGGAGGGTCCACTCCAAGCTTTCTGGACAAGAAGACAAGAGTTATACTCAGCAGTGGGGGGAGCTATAAATTAACTCCTGTTGCCTGGGTGCAGTAGGGAAGCCCTCTCTGGCCCATCCTGGCTTTGTTTTGGGGGTGATTAGTTCTGCCTGCCCACCTCTCAGCCTGAGCATGGCTGGTCTATGTAGTTTCCATATGTTCACACTAGCCCTGCTGGTCAGATGGGGCCAGAAGCCATACTTCGGAGCAGGTGGGGCTGTGACAGCTCCCCTGTCTGGGTTGGGGTAGATCAGACTCCAGGTTTGGTGAAACCCCTCATTTAAGGGCCTGAATCCAGTGGATCTGCCCTCCACCAAGTTCCCTGGTCAGACTGCACCACTGACTTGGTTCTACAGGTGAGTAAAGCCGCTGGTTGGGACCACTACTTGAGTGCTGCAGGTTGGAATTCAAACTGTCAAGATCCCAGTGCAGATTCTTGCAAGCCCCTCCCTCTTCTCTGGCACAGATTTCTAGTGGTTGAGCCCTAAAGATTCCCCTGCAATCCCTATAGGGCAAGACCTGAGCAGGGACTCCCACAAAGTGACCTAAAGTGGTAGGGGGACTGGATGTCCCCACTGGGCTCTCTTTTCCCACTGGAAACCATAGGCTGGGTTTAGCATATTATATAGTACACACAGAAAGCTATGTAGCCCATCCAAGAGTGCAGCTTCCAGTGACACTTGAACAGAGAACACAGCCCCTGGTTTGCCCCATCTGCTGAACAAAATCAGCGGCCTTGCTGGGCCAGGGAATCCAGGGTTTAGTAGAGCCACCTCCGCTCTCTTTTGGTTAATATTTGCATGGAATATTTTTCTCTATCACTTTCAGCCTATCTGTATCCTTAGAGCTAAACTGAATCTCTTCTAGACAGTAGGTAGCTGGATCCTTCATTTTAAATGCAATCTGCCAGTCTATGTCTTTTGATTGAGTACTTTATTTGCATTTAAAGTAATTACTAAAGGGGAAGGATTTATTTTTGGCATTTTGTGATTTGTTTTCTGTGTGCCTTGTAGCTTTTTTTTTTTTTTGTCCACTTCCTCCATTAGTATCTTCCTTCATGTTTAGATGTGGTTTTTTTTGTAGTTTAGATTATTTTCTCATCTCCTTTTGTGTATATTCCATATATAGTTTCTTTCCATATCCAGTTATTGTCATTTCAATAGATACATCCAAAAGATTTCCTGTAAACTTAGAACAAGGCAAGCTGACTTTTTAAATGCATAAGAAAACAATAAATAAATAAATAAATAAATAGTATTAACTCTGAACTGTCTGAAAAGGTTTGAAGGTGCCTAGCTTACTGTATATTATTTACAAAATAATTAAAATAATGAGTCAACACTTATTTAACATTTAGGTACAAAAATAATCCAAGTATTTATGCATATGTCAACTCATTCAAAACTAAGAAAACATCTTTTTGTAATGTTTATTTTTGAAAGATAGAGCACGTGAGAGCAGGGGGGAGCAGAGTGGGACAGAAGATCTGAAGCAGGCTTTGCACCGACAACAGCAAACTCAGTGCAGGGCTCGAACTCACAAAACATGAGGACATGACCTGAGCCAAAGTCAGACGCTTAACCGAGCCACCCAGGTGCCCCAATACCAAGAAAACATTTTAAAGTGATGATAAATAGGGGCGCCTGGGTGGCGTAGTCGGTTAAGCGTCCGACTTCAGCCAGGTCACGATCTCGCGGTCCGTGAGTTCGAGCCCCGCGTCCGGCTCTGGGCTGATGGCTCGGAACCTGGAGCCTGTTTCCGATTCTGTGTCTCCCTCTCTCTCTGCCCCTCCCCCGTTCATGCTCTGTCTCTCTCTGTCCCAAAAATAAATAAAAAACGTTGAAAAAAAATTTAAAGTGATGATAAATAAATGTAATCTTCCTATGGAATAAAATACTGAAAAAAATCAGTAGATCAGAATGAAAGTCCAGAAACAGGCCCAAAGAATTTAGTAGACAACGAAGAGCATCTTTGGAGTAAACAAGAAAAAGACACAGTAGACAAAGAGTGACATTGAAAAAAAAAAGTGAGCAACATTTGAAAAAAACGATACACTGAACAGTGTATTGTTGGCAATAAAGGCTAAGACACTGCAACAAAGAGACCTCTAAATATAGTGACTGAGAACATATCACATCTTAGAGTTAACTATTTATATACCCTGTCACTGAGCAATCCCACACCCAGAATATTTATCAGGAGACATGCACAGTTCACGGTAGGAAATAACCTGGAAATCGCTCAGATGCTCACCAGCAAGGGAGTGGATGAACCCGCTTGCTATGTTCTCACAATGGAATACTAGACAGCAGTGCAAATGAATGAGCCATGGTGGTGGCCTACAGGGCATGACTCTTAGCAATCTAATGTTAAGTGGAAATTTAAGTGTCGACATTCACTAACACATCCAAAAGAGAGCCACACTTCGAGGAGTTAATGTCTGTGTGTAGATCAGCCATGTGCATAAAGGTGAGGGATGAGGGCATTCCCCATAGCATCTTTTTCCAGAACCAAACAAAAAAGGAAACAACCTAAATATTCATGACTTGATAATTAAATAAAAAATGGTACTTCCATGCTACTGAATACCTGCTGTTTAAAGAAACAGAGTTGATGGGTACATCAAAGGTACTCCAACTGTGGTCCCCAGAAAGGCCCCATCGACATCACCTGGGAACTTGTTACCAGTGCAAAGTCTTGGGCCTTATCCCACCAGACCTACTTGAATCAGAGAGTCTGGGGAGTAGAGCCCAGCAACCTGCATGTGACCAAGCCTTCAGGTGATTTGCAGGCACATTAAAGCGTGGCTCACCTCAGGTACATCTGCTGGGGTAAATCTGAAAGATTTACAGAGGTTATCCATGAGAAGGTAAGTCATGCAATCATTTGTAAAGTATGAATCAATTCATATTTGCACAAGAAGCAGATATTTCTGGAAAAGAAAATTTGCCATATAAATGTACAGTAAAGAGACTTAAAAGATGAGCACCGGGGCGCCTGGGTGGCGCAGTCGGTTAAGCGTCCGACTTCAGCCAGGTCACGATCTCGCGGTCGGTGAGTTCGAGCCCCGCGTCGGGCTCTGGGCTGATGGCTCAGAGCCTGGAGCCTGTTTCCGATTCTGTGTCTCCCTCGCTCTCTGCCCCTCCCCCGTTCATGCTCTGTCTCTCTGTGTCCCCAAAATAAATAAAAAACGTTGAAAAAAAAATTAAAAAAAAAAAAAAGATGAGCACCAAAGGTTGCTAATGGGCCACTCGGTACTTTGAGTTTATTGGGAGAGGGGGCAACGTTACTACATTTTTTTTCTTTGTTATGCCAGTATTTCTGTGTGAATGGAATATTCTCAGTAAGGACATGTTCACCCGTTACACAGGTAATTTAAGTGTAATAAAAAAGCAAAAGTGGAATCAAAAGAAAGATTTCTGCCTCATTTTAGTTACTACATGGTAAGCTGGCCAGAAAAATTGGGTCGCACCAGGATAACATTTTGCTTCCCCAGTAGACCAAAAGTCTTACAAAGGCAAGGATGTGTCTCTTTAAGTCATGGGTATATCCCTAAGAACTTATATGGGTCCACTCACACACAAAAAAAAGGAATTTAAACATTTGTGGAGTTTAATTGTACATTTCCATATCGAAGAAGTCTTCTTAGAGATAACCTAGTCTAATTACCACAAAATATAGATGAAGAAACTGAGGTCTAATGTTGAGATACCCAGCCAATGAGGTCACACAGCTCATTCATAATAAGGTAACAAAAAGCTCATTAGCAATAAAGTAATAAGTAACAACCTCCCAACCCCCAACCAGACTCTTTCTATCATAATGTCAAATTTGTTTTACAGCTGGGTGGATCTAGATTTCAGGCATAGCAGACTCAGGTACAGTTTAAAGTTAAATGATCTGAATAAGAAAGCACTGTTCTCTAGTGGACAAAAGTCTTTCACTGCAAACAAATAACCTAAAAGGAGAAGGCCATCTCATATATGTTAAATTGAGTATACAGTCACTTCTCCAAGACAAGACAAAAATCGGTAAACTACCTACATTCTCAATATTTGCATTCCTTATTTGACCGCTCAGTCTTCCTTGGGTTTGGAATTTGGAAAATGGAAAATCTGGGTTTCGGTGTAAACCAATGACCATGACAATACAGGGACTGTTCTAGGAGCTTTATTCTGTTATGTAACTTACGGGAATGTTCCGCTACAATAGGGTTGAGTGTGGGCTGGACATTTGACGTGAGAATGGTATATAACAAAGAGAGTTTCCCTGAGATTTGATAGACTAAGAGGAGTGAAAAGCCAAGAGTGGAGTCACAGTGAGGGATGGGAGGAGGCACAAGAGAGGACACGTGGTAGTGATTCATCATCCTGGGGTCCCCAGGAGTGAAATAGATGGGAAGCCTTCTACGAAACTGTTTGACTTACATAATAATTAGAAAAACTCTAGTTTGGAGCTGACTGAGTCACCATAGTGGAAATGTGTGACCTCTCATCCAGTTCTTAGACCTGGAGCTCCTTGGCTGAGTGAGAGAAGACTGAGTCTTGGGGAGCTTGGTGGCTCAGTCAGTTAAGCATCTGATTCTTGATTTCAGCTAAGGTCATGACCTCATGGTTCGTGAGATTGAGTCTTGCTCTGGACTCTGTCCGCGCAGAGCTGGCTTGGGTTTCTTTCTCTCCCTCCTCCCTCACTGCCCCTCTCCTGGTTGTGCAAGCTTTCACTGTCTCTCTCAAAATAAATAAATAAACATAAAGAAAAGAAAAGAAAAAAGAGAAAAGAGAAAAGACAAGAAAAAAAAGAAAAAGAAAAGAAAAGGAAAAGGTGAGAAAAAAGAAAGGAAAGGAAAAGAAAAGAAAAAAGAGAAAAGACAAGAAAAAAGGAAAGAAAAGAAAGGAAAGGAAAGGAAAATAAAAAAGAAAAGAAAAGAAAAGAAGAAAAGAACTTAGTGTCTTTGAGGAAGAATGAACCCTGCAAAGCAGACACAAGTGGATGCTATAAATCTTCCCCAGGCCTTCCCCAGGGAGACCACAGTCATTTCCTGGGGTAATGGCGAAAGGGAAATACCCAGACCTCCAGGGCTTATTAGATCCTGGTTCCATGTAATGCTATCCTATGGCGACCTGCGGTGACCATGAAAATAACCACTCCCATCTCCAGTGGCAGGAAGCATAACTGGTCAACAGCCCCAGCTAGTGTCCACTGAGTCCAGGCCTCTCTGACATCTCCCCACATTCTGTTCCAGCCTGTGAAGAAGAAAGGCTCACACTGGGCCCTCCAACAGGACACTTACGACGAATCATGAGGATATCAACTGTTTTCCTGTCCTAACTCTGACTTTTCTTTCTCCACAGTCTGGTTTATTTCTACACATTAACTTATTTGTGGGAAGAAGAGAAGAAATCATTAGACCCACCTCAGTCTCTTTTATTGAATTTTGCAGTCCGATAGAGTGATACCAAATTCAAGGTGTTCTTGTCTGCTCTGTGCCTTCTTCCACAGGATCCATTCTGCTGCCATATCTGTGTACAGCTGCTCACCTTCAGAGCTCATACTAACTAGACGAGGAAGGAATAGGCCCAATTTAGCCTCGTCAGTACACAGGCATCCCTACCCCAAAGTCTCGTGCTTGTCACCCCTCCAAGGTTTTTTCCATTTCATATTTGCTTTGCTTCCAGCTGCTGTATAACAAATCACCACCAACTTAAAGGCTTGAAACAACACCTATTCATTATCTCATCATTATTATCTGTTGTAGCTCAGAAGCCCAGGCACGGGTTAGCCGGGTCTTCTGCTGAGGGTCTCACAGGCTGAGAGTAGGTTGTCATCCAGCTATTTCTTTCTGAATGTTGTGAGCAAGAATTCATCTCCAAGTTCATTTAGTGGTCAGCTGAGTCCAGTGTCATGTGTCTTTAAGACCCAGGTCTCTATTTTATGCTGGCCATGAGCCAGGGGCCTCTCTCAGCTCCTAGAGGCCTCCCACATTCTTTGCCACATGCCCACTCCATCCAGCAGGGAAGGGACAGCTTGCCCAAGGGTGGCTTCAAAATTCTATGTGGCTGTTTCATAGAAGTACTTTACCAGGGACTGTGCTGCCCCTGTGCCAGAGACTGAGATGGAGCAAAGAGTGGCTGCTACAGGGCTGAGTGAAGACCAGAGATATTTGAATTCCAGCAGTGTGGGGAACTAGGTGATTAGTTCCTGCCCATCCACGGTGAAGAGACCTCACTGACACCTCATTAACAACCCAGGTATCCAGCTGAGACACCAGAAAGGCCGAACTTCAGGGCTAAGTGCCATGCTTTAGAATAAGAGCTATTCTAGAGCACACCTGACAAAGTCTAGAAACATCCTGCTACATACTACAGGAGTCAAAGAAGAAATCACAAAAGAAATGGAAAAATAGTTCAAACTTAATGAAAATAAAAGCACAACATGCTCAAATTTGGGGGATGCAGTTAAAGTGGTACATAGAGGAAAATGTGTAGCTTTGAATGTCTGTATTAGAGAAGAAGAAAGTTTTAAAACCAGTGATCTTTATTTCCATTTTAAGATTCTAGGAAAAGACAACCAAATTAATTAAACCTAAAGTAAGTAGAACAAAAGAAGTAATAAAGAGCGAAAATCAATGAAATAGAAAATAGGTAAACAATAGAAAAATTAACAAAGCCAGAAGTTGGTTTTTGGAAAAGATGAATAAAACTTATAAACACCTACTAAGATGAATCCGGAAAAAGAAACATAAAAGAGAAAACATAAATTATCATTATCAAGAATTGAAAAGGTGATAACCATCAATTCTATAGACATTCAAAGAATAATGAAAAATTATGATGAACCTTATGCCCATGAAAGCAATAACTTAGATAAAACGCACAAATCTCTTGAAAAATATAATTCGCAGTCCCAATGTTCATAGCAGCACTCTCAACAATAGCCAAATTATGGAAAGAGCCTAAATGTCCATCAACTGATGAATGGATAAAGAAATTGTGGTTTATATACACAATGGAGTACTACGTGGCAATGAGAAAGAATGAAATATGGCCCTTTGTAGCAACGTGGATGGAACTGGAGAGTGTGACGCTAAGTGAAATAAGCCAGACAGAGAAAGACAGATACCATATGGTTTCACTCTTATGTGGATCCTGAGAAACTTAACAGGAACCCATGGGGGAGGGGAAGGAAAAAAAGAGGTTAGAGTGGAAGAGAGCCAAAGCATAAGAGACTGTTAAAAACTGAGAACAAACTGAGGGTTGATGGGGGGTGGGAGGGAGGGGAGGGTGGGTGATGGGTATCGAGGAGGGCACCTTTTGGGATGAGCACTGGGTGTTGTATGGAAACCAATTTGACAATAAATTTCATATATTTAAAAAAAAAGAAAAAAGAAAAAGAAAAATACGATTCACCAACATTGACCAGAAGAAATTGAAAACAAGAATATTTCTCTACCAATGACTGAAATTGGATCTATAAAAAATAAATAAACAAAAAAAAAACCACCCCAAAACCAAGCAAAATCCAAGCCCATATTATTTCTTACTGAATTCTTTCATTTATTTAAAGAAAGAATGTAAATATTACACACATTCTTTGAGAAAATAGAAGAGGAAGAAACGTCCCCATTTGTTTTTGAAGCAAGCAGAATTCCTATGCCAGAACCTGACGTTTTTTGTTTTTAAGTTGTTTTTTTCAACGTTTATTTATTTTTTGGGGGACAGAGAGAGACAGAGCATGAACGGGGGAGGGGCAGAGAGAGAGGGAGACACAGAATCAGAAACAGGCTCCAGGCTCCGAGCCATCAGCCCAGAGCCCGACGCGGGGCTCGAACTCACGGACCGCGAGATCGTGACCTGGCTGAAGTCGGACGCTTAACCGACTGCGCCACCCGGGCGCCCCAGAACCTGACGCTTTAATAACACAAAAATTATATGCAATCATTACCCCTAAACATAGGGGCAAGAAATTCTCTACAAAACACGAGCACGTCAAATCCAGACATATGTACCCGGTAAAAGACATCCTGACCAAGTCTGGTTTACGCAGGAATACAAAGTATGTTCAACATTTGAAAATCAGTTAACGTATATCACTCTATTAAGAGAATGAAGAAAACATTATAGAAATCCTTTCAACAGATGCAGAAAAAGCATTCAACGAAACTGAAACTTATTCATGATTAAAAAAAAAAAAACGAAAACCTCATGGCAAACAAGAAATAGAAGGAACTTTCTTCAAACTGTCAAAATGCATCTATGAAGAACATAGTTCATGATTAATGGTAAAATGCTGAATGCTTTCTACCGGAGACAGAGAACAAGGTAAGGATGCTGGCTCTCATCACATCTGATCAATATTATTCTGGAGATCTTAGCCAATGCAGTGAAAAGAGAGGGAGAGACAGAGAGGAGACAGAGACAGGGAGACAGAGAGAGACAAGGTGAAATAAAGTGGGGAAAAGAAATAAACAGTCTCTGCAGAAAACATGTAGGAGATTCTAAGAAATCTTCTTAGACTCACTGTAGTATTAATCTGTGAGTGTAGTAGGGTCACAGGGCTCATAGGCAATGTACAAAACCAAAAGTTCTCTACAAATGAAGAGCTAGAATACGCAGAGGAAGTGGAAGACTTGATGTCATCAAATATACCATCGTTTTCTTGATATCTCCTGGATTTCCAAGATTAGTTGAAAATTTTCTCCCCATACCAAAATTAGACACATACTGAAAAAAAATTTTATTATTACATTTTTATTAAATGTTTAAATTTTTAAATTAAACCTTTATGTTTAAGGTTTAAACCCGTTTAGAAAATTACATTTTTGAGGGGCACCTGGGTGGCTCAGTCAGTTAAGTGACGGGTCAGTTAAGTCTTAACCAAGGTTAAGACTCTTGGTTTTAGTGCAGGTCATGATCTCATGGTCTTGTGAGTCTGAGACCCCCATCGGGTCTGTGCTGGCAGTGCAGAGCCTGCTTGGGATTTTCTCTCCCTTTTGCCCCTCTCCCACTTGTGCTGTCTCCGTTTCTCTCAAAATAAATACATAAACTTAAAAAGAAGAAACTACATTTTTGAGTATGAAGAGACAGAGGTCCAACAGTATCTCCTTGCAAAATGACAGACAACCTAATTGTGCCAGCATCGATTCTTTTTTTTTTTTTCAATTTTTTTAAATGTTTATTTATTTTTGAGGCAGAGAGACAGAGAGCGAGTGGGGGAAGAACAGAGAGAGAGGGAGACACGGAATCCGAAGCAGGCCCCAGGCTCTGAGCTGTCAGCACAGAGCCCGACGCGGGACTCAAACTCACGAAGTCAACCACAAGATCATGACCTGAGCTGAAGTCAGATGCTTAACCAACTGAACCACCCAGGTGCCCCCCAGCATTGATTCTTTTTAAAAAATTATCATTTTCCTACTGATTTGGTATATCATTACCATATATTATTTTTTATAGACTGTGATGTGTTTCTGAGTTCTCTATACTCTCCCACTTACCTGTTATCTATCTATCTAGCTATCTACCTGCCAATACCACATATTATTCTTCATTGACCTCATGATCTATAATTTTAGCATTAAAAATGTACCTTTTAAGTGTATAGTTTAATGCATTTTGACAAATGTATGCACTGGTGTAACCACAACCTCAGTCAAGACCTAGACATTTCCATCATCTAAAGAGTTCTCTCATGACTGTTGGCAGACAATTTTTCACCCAAGCAAACAGTGATCTGGTTTCTGTCATGGCTGATTAGCTTAATCTACTCTAACACTTCATAGAAACGGACTCATATGCTATACACACTTTGTTGTCTGTCCTCTTTCACTCAGCTGAACATTTTTGAGATTCTTCATTGTTATTGTTAGTATCAATAGTTTCTTCCTTTTATTGCTTTGTAGTATTCTATTGTATAAACATAGAACACTTAGTTTATCTGTTCACAGGTCGATGGACGCTTGTGTGGAGGTATAACAGATATTTAACATCATATTAGTTTCAGGTGTACCACAGAATGATTTGATACTTGTATACACTGTGAAATGATAGTAGCCTAATAGCAATCATTCTTTTGCATGTGGCTGTCCGGTTTTCCCAACACCATTCATTAAAGAGACAGTCAATTCCCCATTGTATATTCTTGGCTCTCCTGTGATAAATTCACTGACTATATATGCATGGGTTTATTTCTGAGCTCTCCATTCTTCTATTGATTGTGTGTTTGTTTTTATGCAATACCATACCGCTTTGATTGTGATAGCTTTGTAATATAGTTTAAAGTCAGGGAGCATGATGCCTTCAGCTTTGTTCTTCTGCGAATGGACATTTTGATTGCTGCCATTTGGAGCCACTGTGAGTGACGCAACTGAGAGCATTGTGCACACGTCCTTTTGTAGATTCATGTCCTTATACATCTTGAGTAGCATTGATGGGTCACACGATAAGCATATATCTACCTTTATCAGGAACTGCCAAGCTGCTTTCTAAAAGGGTCATAGGATGTTACATTCTCCTCGACAATGACCAGAAAGTCATTTGTTCCACATCTTCTCCAACATCGTCAGTCTTTTTAATTGTCGCCATTTTAGCTGATGTGAAGTGTCTCACTGTGGTTTTCACTCTCATTTTCCTGATGGCGAATGGTTTCCAGCATCTTTACATGTGATCACTTTTTCTGTATCTTTTGTGTAGTATTGGTTGAAATATATGACCCATCTTTAATTGAGTCATTTGCCTTCTTATCACTGATTTTGTATGATTATGATACAAATTCCTTTTCAGATATTTGTATTGTGGATATTATCTATGGCTTACCTTTTCGTTTTCTTGATGGAATCTCCAAACATCAGAAGTTTTAACTTCTGATGATGTTCAATTTATCAATCAATAAAATTTTTTAATGTTTATTTTTGAGAGAAAGAGAGAGATAGAGTGCAAGTGGGGGAGGGGCAGAGAGAGAGGGAGACACAGAATCTGAAGCAGCCTCCAGGCTCCGAGCTGTCAGCACAGAGCCCAACATGGGGCTCAAACCCACGAACTGCGAGATCATGACATGAGCCAAAGTCAGATGCTTAACCAACTGAGCCACCCAGACACCCCTATCAGTTCTGTTTTATTTCAATGGCTTGTCTTTTTTGTTCCCGTTGTAAGATATCATTGCTTATTTCCAGTCATAATGATTTTCTCTTTAGTTTTCCTTTAGGAGTTTATAGACACAACTAAACAATAAATGAGTGAACTGAGAGGTCAAGGGTGAGATCTTTGTCTAAATGCAGGACAGATAACAGCTCCTGTTCCGAGGATAAAATAATAAGAGGTATAGAAGGAAGGCCCAGGAATTAAATGAGGAGTAATATGAGTCAAAGGAAGGAATAAAGACGTTGGAGGAATACAGACAACATTACATTACATTACATAGCATATTACATAAACACAGCAAAATTTCCCTGACTTGTCTTCAGATACAACGGATCTATCAAAACTTTCAAGGAAAACTACATTTATGTAATATGTTCTGGTGCTGGCCACTGTGGTTCATGCTGGACCTTGGGCCTGTGCTCCGGCTGGAAGCCAATGGGGACTTCCCTGGCCCAGGACCACTCCATTCTGTCACTCACCTGCTGGCCATCCACACTGTCCCAGGTGCCTGGGGCAGGCTTTTAATGCCCGTCCCGAGTGGGGCTTTGACTACTATGAGATCATTGTCTCCAGGAAGCTGAACCCCAGAATGGAGAAACAGGCTGGGCCAGGGAGGGTATCCTACCTCCTGAACTCTTTGGGTGGGAAGTAGGTCCTCTCCCTGATGCCCCATAGGCTCCTGAACCCCGCACCTGTGACTGTGCTCCCTCACCGAGGAGGAAGGCCTTCTGGAGGACAGGCAGTATGGACCAAAGAGACTGCAACTAGAGGGGCTTTGTGGAAGCTCCCAGGAGGCCAAAGTCATAATGAATATATGCCTGGGGGCCTCTGTGGTGTGCTGACCATGGGAGACCTGCTTTTCCAAACTGAGACCCTCAAAGCCTCCTCCAGCTTTGAGCACATCTGTTATCTCCTAAAAGACGGGGAGGTGAGCACTAAGGCCTGTTCTGTAACTCATGAAGGACCAGAAGAGCACATCCGTGAACAATGATAGCAGCTGGAACATTCTGACACCCCTATCTACAGAAAGTATATGGAATCGCTTCTGGTATTTGATCATAAGAAGTTTGTATTACATTGTAGGGAGCACAATGTAACCCATATCACTTGTGAAGGACTTCTCCCGTCAGGTTTTACGGACTCTCCATTTCAGGCACTGAATATACAGACACATCTAGCAGCCATTGGAATCTGGATCAGCAGTGGTAAAATAAATCCTAGTAAAAAGCAATTACTTAATGGTCTCTGTTTCTTTTCAAAGTATAGAAGAGATGTCCAATATCCTCAAACTCAAACAGATTGGTCACGCATCTCTGTAAAAGAGTCTTTTGGTAATGCATGCAAGAGGGGCTGGATCTGAGAAGTTTGTGATAAATACCACAGTGCATCAACTTGCACTTGGAACAGAAAACATGGTGTCTTCTGCTTATGTGTCTACTGGGACATGCTGTAGGGATGATGGGTGATTCTGCATTCTGTCAACGTAAGGGAGGCAGTCCTAGGTGTATCATGGGTTTTGGGCAGAATGGGTTTAGTAGTTGTAGTTTGGTCAGTTATTTTAACTTAATATGCCAAATACTTGATTGTCTCAATAATATATCAGACATGACATTTTCAGTGAAAGGATGTAGACACAAAGTAGTGGGTGAAGGAGAGGAATGTGACTGTGGCTCAGAAGAGGCCTGTCAAAACAATGAGTGTTGCCAACCAGACTGTAAATTCAAGTGTGGCGCAACCACAGTATGGGACTCTGCTGTCCTAAGTGTCATCTACATCCATCTGGACACATGTAAGCAGGAAAAAAATGAATATGATCTTGCAGAATACTGTGATGGGAACTCAAGTCTCCGCCCAGTTGATTCTTATAAGCACGATGCAACCCCTTGCAAAGGTGCTTCCCTTTGCTACAAAAAGGGGTGCTACATTCAATGTCTACTGGTGTAAAGACATATTTGGAGAAGAAGCCACGGAGGGGTGGCTAGGCTGTATAACATGTACAACTAAGAGTGTGTTCTATAGAAACCTGCAGTGTATCCGTGTCAAGGCCATCCCCAACATTCCTGAGCACACTACTCTAATTTCCACTCATATGCAGAAGGTACATCTCTTCGCAGGTGCACGGTAGGATGCATCTTTAATAGCCAGCGGATTGCCAGATTTAGGCATGGCAAGGGATAGCACTTCCTGTGGTGAGGATGTGGTATGCTTCACAGACAAGGTGTCAAAATCACAGCCCTGCGAAGGTGCGACGACCTGGGTGTTTACAACAATAGAAACAACTGCCACTGTATGGTTAGGCCCCCCTTTCCGTGAGGAGGCTGGGTTTGGAGGCAGCAGGAACAGCGAGCCTCCAGGTGAGATCAGGGATCAAAGATCACCCGTCCAAGAAAAAGCATGCTCTGCTGTTTCTGTTAATGTGCCTCTTCCTCCTACTACTGGCTGCGATTCTGATGTTGTCTGGGATAGTGGTCGCAAAATGTCTTCAACCAAAAAGGAAGAGAATCAGTAAACACAACCCAAGCCGGTAGGAAAACCAGGTCAAAGAGATATGACAAATAAAGGAGATCTCCATATGCACTCAGTGACACCAGATTTTTTAAATGTTTTTTATTTATTTTTGAGAGACAGAGCATGAGCATGAGTAGGGGCAGGGACAGAGAGAGAGGGAGACACAGAATCTGAAGCAGGCTCCAGGCTCTGAGCCATCAGCCCAGAGCCCGACACGGGACTCAAACTCATGAACTGCAAGATCATGACCTGAGCCGAAGTCGGATGATTAACTGACCAAGCCACCAAGGCTTCCCAACCAGATTCTTTTTTGAATGGCTTAACCTAAAGATAAAGATAATGAAATAGATTTAGAAAATTCAAAAGAAAAATACGCTAAATACACCAACGACAGTCATTGTTTTTTGAGAATACCATTCTACAGTAATTCAATGAAAAATGACTATGCTTGAAGCCCCTCCTTTTATTTTTTTATTTTATTTTGGGGAGGGCGCGAACAGGGAAGGGGCAGAGAAAGAGGGACACAGAGGATCCCAAGCAGGCTCTGAGCCCAAGTCAGACACTCAACCGACTGAGCTACCCAGCTGCCCTCAAGGCACCTTCTTTTAAACCCGTAGGTTAGGGCTTGATCAAAGGTGCTGATTGTATGGCTATCATTCTAATTTACTTTGGTCTGTCAGTTCTATGTAATATGAGTTTCCCTTGGGTTTTCATTAGCAAATAACTTTTCTTTTCCCTAGAGTCCCGTATCATTTATCTGAGCACTGAACCTCAGAATGGCATATGCTGTTAAGAAAGTACAGTCATTCTCTGAATACAAGTGTCTGTCCCAGAACCTTCACTGGTAGAAAGTATGTAGAAGGGCCTTAACTTCCGCAGCCATCCGCTATGAATATCTCACATATATCTCTCCACCTTCCATTTGATCCATGGGACCTCTCAGTTCTAGGCCCCGAAAATGAAAGCTGGCTACATTCATTTCATAAAGTAAGAAATTATAAGAGGAACCACAGAACTGACTATCTCACCATTGCATCCTGGCAACTCCAGGGGACTTCAGACAAAACAGTGAAACTAAGCCAAGATGGCCGATGTGATGCACCCGGCCACGGGCCTGATGGTCCCTTATAGCTTTGTCTACAGCAAGTCACATTTTGGGTGTGAGTTCAGCAGGATCTTGATATTTACACGTTCCTTGTGGGGCTGGGGGTCATGACTAATGCCCCCCTTTGCCAATGACAAGGAGAATTAGGCAGGGGCCTCATTCCCTTCTCCTTTGGTCCCCACATCTTCTTTTTCTCTGCCTGTCCTAGTGGATGCAGGAAGGGTACGCAGGGCAGTTCAGCTTAAACGTTTCTTCCCCTATGTTCAGGCGCAGGTGAGAAATGTGTGTATCTTCCATTGTCATGTGATCCAGGGGGTGCATAGGTCTTGTTCCAAAAATGTTTTTGGAACACGAAGCCCCATTGCTCTCCAGCTGAGTATGGAGCCTCTCCTCTCCTGTCCCTCCCCCAAGGCAATTGCTCAGGTCTTGTCTCCAGAAGGTTAAGCACTGTCACCTGTCGCCTAGTTTTCCAGGATCCTGTGATTCCCACTGACATCAGGAAGCCAAATTCATGGCTGCATCTCGACATTAGTTGCAGCCTGCAGAAGGCACCACAGGGCCTTTTCCTGGATGCCAGTGTTCCTGTTACCATGTGCTTCTTAGAGTCTGGATGAAGAGATGGCTTCTGGACCGTTGTTTGTGGGAGGCAAAGAAACAAGGAGAGAAATGCAGCTACACAGAGCTCCTGAGAATTAAGACTGCGGAAGAGGGTCACAGAAATAATGGAAGGCTGTAGGTACTTCCAGAAGCTCAGCGTCAGTGCAGGGAGGGCGGAGAGGGAAATACTGACCTCACTCTCCTCTCAGCTTCCGGGTCCCTTCTGGTGACTCCCATTGACCAAACCTACCTGGGAGCCTGTCAACAAGAGAGCCCAGGGTATGCACTCTGAGGAGGACAAAGCAGGACGGAGATGCATGGAGAGTGGCTCTGGGGGCAAGCGGTGGAGGCGTGGACAGGGGGAGAGCAGAGGGAGAGTACCAGCTAATAACATCAGGCATCACTAATAGCATACGCCCTGGGCATTGTTCTATGCTAAACGGGTTTAATCACCACAAAAACTCTGCGGGGTAGGAACATTATTATTCCTGTCTTGGCAATGAGAAAACTGAGGCAAAGCTCTCTCACTGTCTGTGCTCCTGTTCTGAGGAGCAAGTTCAGCATAAATCACTAAACCAGGAGTCAAAATATTGGGATTTCAGCTGTCTTTCCAACAGACATGTTTTAAAGAGCCAGCCACTTCACACTTTTTAAATTTGACCTGAAGGGTCAGGTAGCATGGGGACTGGGACAGTGATGTTCAGTTTCATGTAGACAAATACGCAGGGAATGCCAGGCTGAGGGAAGAAGCAAGAGAGTAGAGTAGATGCCCAAAGGAGACAACAGACCACGTGACCCCAGAGGCAGTGGCAGCATCAACCACCAGTCGATGGCTTCTCACTTTCCCCTCCAGAGCCCCCAAGGTCTAGGCACACTTCGTTTCTGCAAGGTGCTTCTTTATCTTTTCAACAAACCCACTTGACTTTGAGCTGGCCGGAGTGTATTTCTCCTTCATCATAAAAAAAAAAAATCTTAATCGTGACAACGTCCAATGAACTGTGAGCACAGACGCCAGGCTCATTCCTGCTTTGTTCCACTACCTCCCTTATGAGAAGGGGAGGAGGTATCAATGAGCTCCATGTTCTCCTCTGGCTCTGACATTCTGTAACTCTGGATCCTTCCCAACGACTTTGCTTTTGAAAGCATATATCCTGAAGTAGTCAGCTGAACGCCTTCTGTCTCCTGTATGCAAGCATTCATTCCCAGGGCTATTCCAGATAAGAGGCTCTTACGTGACTGTACTCACAAACATGGACCCAACTCTATGACCACCTGTGTCACGGCCAACTGTTTGCTCAGGGAAGAGACAGCAAGTTTGCATATTATAAATTGTGTCATCTTAAAAAAGAAACAGAGGCAAGACTTTGCAATAAAACCATAAGATTTAATCATTTTAAAGCTGAACCCCATGAAGGATGCTCATAAAATCCTTATCTGATGAACGTTTAGGGGATTGTTGAATAAGGGACATCGTCATTCAAAGAGATATGAGGAAGCATATGGGCTACATGAGGCAGAGTGTAAACAAAGAACCCATTTGTACTCAGGAAAAACAACTGGTAACTTCTTACAAAGAACTTGTGCCTTTGACTCCCTACCTTGACACATAGAACTCAAATTTGGTGCCCACTGGCTGCTCCTTGGCATTAACTCTGCATTCCTGTATTTTAAATATTACTGAGATCTGGATTTCTCCAGGTATGATATTATTTTGTTTGATTATCCTTATCTTTAGGAGTCACCAAGAAGGGATAAAGAATGTACTTATCTGATAGGTGGGCACAGGTGTAATGACTCACCATGGGACACTTCCCTACTAGTGACCCCAGGGCCTCCCATGCCCTAATCAGTTGAGTACCCTGTGTGGTGTGACAGGAACTCATGCTATTCCTAGGATTCCTAACACAACTAATGTACTTCCTAAAGCCCGGTGGGATGGTGGTAGTGGTGTTCCTGTATCCCATACTCATGCTCCCGAAGTCATCAGCCATGTCTCCAGTTAGGAAAAGCCCTTTGGCATTAAAATAATAATAATTTTAAAAAATTAAAAAAGGGACGCCTGGGTGGCTCAGTCGGTGAGACATCCGACTCTACCTCAGGTCATGATCTCGCAGGTCATGAGTTCAAGCCCCGTGGCGGGCTTTGTGCCTGAGCAGACAGCTCAGAGCCTGGAGCCTACTTCAGATTCTGTGTCTCCCTCTCTCTCTGCCCTTTCCCCATTCAGTCTCTCTCGCTCTGTCTCTCTCTCAAAAGTAAATACACATTAAAGAAATAGAAAAAAAAAACCCTTTTCGTACATCATTGCTGAGAATGTAAAATAAGTCAACCACTTTGAGGAAAGTCTGGCAGACTCCTATAAAACTAAACACGTACCTATTCTATGACTCAGTGCTTCCAAGGTATTTACCCCAAAGAAGTTAAAATGTGTCCACAAAATGACTTATTATACAAGAACGTTCACAGCAGCTTTATTATTAGAATAGCAAAAACTGAAAATGCTCAGGTACCTACCAATAGAATGGATAAACTGATATATTCATTCTATGGAATATTAAAAAGAACAATAAAAAGTAACAAGTTACTGACACACAAAACACATGGATGAGTCTCAAAAACATTTTGTTGAGTAAAAGGAGCCATGTACAAAAGATCACATACTCTTTAATTCTACTGATAGATTCTGAAATTTAAAATTAACCTATGATGAAAAAAGTCAGAACAGTCCTGGCCTGTGGATGGAGTAGGAATTGATTGAGAAGGGGCACAGGAAACTTTCTAGGGTGATGGAAATGTTCTGTATCTTCATAGGGGTTTGGTTTACACATTTGTGTACCCTTGTCAAAACTGAAAGTCTTTTAATTTTACCTCAAAATAAAAATCAAATAAATATTTAACTTGGTAAATGATATGTATGCCAAAGTATTTAGAGGAAAGTGTACTGATGTCTGCAGTCTACTTTGAAATGCATAAAAAAATCCCAACCTGGATTGACGGGTACATTGGGATTTGGGTAAATATTTATATAGAGGTGTATTTGATAAATCAAGGATAGTAAAATGCTAATGATAGACTGTAAGTGATGAGTATACAGGTGAAAGTACACTACTTTTGTAAAAGCCTTTCAACTCTATGTTTCAAAATTTTTGTGGTAATGAAGCACTGTACTTTCTTTGAAGACCCCACAAGTTGGAAACAGCCATCTTGTCACGTCAGCCACACTAAGGACTGATCATGTCATTGTTAACACCACCTTCTCCTGAAGAATATACTTTAGAAATTGTTAAAAGGCGGAGGAAGGCCAGTAAAGTATCCTCCAGACTGAGAAGGCACTTTAAGATGGAAAAATGAAGCAAGCTACTCCACACCATTTGTACAGTTTACTAACTTACTAACAAGGGGTAACTTGTTAACTTACTAATTTACTAACAAGGAGGAGCCGGTGGGCAGAGATCTAAGTGATATGAAGCCATTGTCTGCCTCCCCTCTCTGCCCCATTTGGACCTCAAGCCACAGCTTTTATAGAGCAAGGGACATAGTGGTGAGGTCACAGGGTAGTTATCTAACGTGGCACCATCTGTGGCCCAGGGGGGGAGAACAAGATGGAGTCGGTGTGGTCAGCGTGCCTATAGAAAGCGTCTGTGTTTTTATAATCGGATATTTATGAAGTCTTCACTGTGTCCTATGCAAAACTCTTTGCATTCATTGTCTTATTTAATTTTCAAAACTTTCCTATGGTAGACGCACAATTCATGTCTGATTTTATCAGTAAGAAAATAGAGTGTTCTTGAGCCTAAGTATCTACCCAAAGCCCTCCCTCCAGCTAATAGGTGGCAGAGCCTGGTGAGAACCTGAATCCTGATGCCAAAGGCCGTATGCCAACAATACACTCACCTGCCTTCCTTCCTAATCCACGGAGTTAGAAATGCCTCAGAAATCATCCATGCCAGTGCTATCATTTTGGAGATAATTAAGAGGCCCAGAAAGGAACTGATTCTCCCACGTATGAATTCTCTTCTCATTAAGGT
The DNA here is from genome assembly GCF_014898765.1 of Herpailurus yagouaroundi. Taxonomy (NCBI): domain Eukaryota; kingdom Metazoa; phylum Chordata; class Mammalia; order Carnivora; family Felidae; genus Herpailurus; species Herpailurus yagouaroundi. The sequence continues at coordinate 103,259,554 of NW_024412388.1, read as the reverse complement.
CTGAGTCATTTTCTTTGGGTAGCTTCTAATCCCTCACTTTGTGATAAATTATAGCATAGGAAATAGTATCTTACTTTTTGACTTAGGATGAGAGAACTAAAAGACTGACAATAGCAAGTGTTACTGAGGATGTGAAACCCTTGGAACTCTCACACAGTGTACGTTGTACTCACACAGTGTAAAACGGTTCCAATGCTCTGGAAAAGTTTGTCACTTTCTAACAAACTTAAACGCACACTCATCCTGTGAGCCAGCAATCCCACGCCTGCTCCTGAAATGAAAACATGTATCCACCAAAAGACAAACAGCATTCATAGCAGCTTTAGTCAGAAGCTGTAGAGTTAAAAGGTCCACCAACCAAGAATAATTCTAAGTCATAAGAACGATGGCCTATGCTGTACTTATGCAATGAAATGCTACCGGGCGTTAGAAAAGAGCAAATTATTAATCCAGGCAACAATGTGGAAGAATCACAAAAACATTATTTCAAGTGAAAAAATCCAGACATGATAGAGTATATATGGTATGATTTTACTCACCTAAGACAAAAGAAGCAAGATTCTTCTGTAGTGATGAAGTCCAAATAGTTTTATCTTGGTGGGACGGGGCAAGAGACAATCTCCCCCGGGTGATGGAATTCGTCTATATCTTGATTGGGGTTATTGTTACACAGTTGTATAGATTTGTCAAAACCCTTCAAGGTTGGTGTGTAAGATGCATGCATTAAACCTAATATAGTGATGTCATCATTAAAACAATCTTTTTGAAATGTGAAACAGAACACAATTAACAAGGAATCTGGCAATAATGGGAATACATCTTCACCTACTCATCTTGAAGAGGTGAGACGACGAGACCCAAGAGAAGAGAAGCAAGTAGATAGTACCGTGGAAAAAAAATGACGCAAACAAGAAGGGGAAGGAAGGAAGGGAGGTATGGAGGGAGGAAGAAATTCTGAAGCCACCAGAATCCAAAATGAAGTGAAAAGAGAAATGAGGGTGACCCCAAATCACATGCTATTGGCCACTTGGAACAATGCACAGCTACGTAAAAAGTGAAAGCTCTTCCCTTTTCCCATTCCCACCTCTCTCCTGGGTAATCACGGAGTAGTGTGGTTTACATGCTTTTTTCTAGGCTCATAAACACGTATACACACAAATACCTATATAGCTTAGTTCTTTTACAAAACTGGGATCGTGGTCTACATATAATACTGGAATCTTCCATTAAGATTATGTGGCACAATCCTAATATAAAAATAAAACCAAAGCAAACCAAACCCCCAGTCTGATAAGGTCTCTGTGAATATGACTGAATGTACAAAGCTCTTGGGGAAATGGAGAGCAGTTTACGTAGTCTTTTACAAAAATTGGGCCTAACATTAGGCAAACCTGTTTTTAAAAGTCTTTTGGGCACACCACAGTGCTCGCTAACCTCTCTCTTTACTTCCACCCTCTCCTCACCTCTTTCTGCCGCCCACCACCAAATTTCATGTTTATTGCTCAAAAACAGAACTATTTAGAAATATGTTTTATGCTTTCGTCCTGCTAATCAATATGTTTAGGATCTTACTTTCCACCTCAATTTGCTTATCAAGGGAATGTCTTTGAAGACACCTCCCCAAACGAATTACATTGCCTGCTATTATAACAATCTTTCCACACCTTCACATACATATCTGTAAAATGTGTATGTTATGCAGATAATGAGCCCAAACAAGTCAGTGGAAATCTTTAGAAGAAAGTATAGAAGATGCGAGATAATGTACATTATGTGTCTTCTGTGTGTCAAGCACGGCCCTGGGCGTTCCCATATATTGAGTTTAGTTCTGCAAACACATCCTGCACACCATCTAAGCTCCAGATACGCAGATAGAAATGGAAAGTCACATCCCTGTTCTTGACAAGTGGCACCCTGTTGAGAGCAACAGGCCCATAAACAAATAATTTCCATATCACAAGAAGAATGTTATTACAGAGAAGAGGCTGGTTTGGGGCAGGATTCATGGAGGAGATGAAGCCTGGATTGAAAGTATTGAAGAATGAAAAAGGAGCTAGTCAGGTATGGCATTTCTCAATTTACATCTCTGTGCCATAACTCCCTTTGTGCCTCTTGAGCAAATCAGCTAATGCTTTCTAAGTGGTAGAACTTTCCAGAATCTATGGATAGTACATTCCCAGAAAATGTGGAGATAGGGAGATTACTCTATGCCATGAGTCCTCCACATCAAGACTGAGTGAGCAGACACAAACTCCTCTGTCCTCACAGCAGGAGTTTCTCCAAACTGGCTGTAAAAGTTAATGAACATTTCCTCAGTGACTCATTTCCTCTCTCCTGCTGATAAGATTTGGTCCAGTATTATGGGATGTTGCCTGCAGTACTGTTCATGGTCAATATCTCTGTCAAATATAAAAGGATTAAGCCCAAGACTCTAAAAGTTTGCACCCTAACGGGGTGAGGAGGAACTCTTCCATAGTCTTTTAAAGTAATAAGTAGCTTACGCTGTTTTCTTAAGATTCAGAATTGGAAAAAATTTCAATACTCGTCTTCTCATTATACAGCCCCTTCAGTTTTTTTCCAAACCCCTCTGCTAGACTTTGTTTTTCACATATCCCTAAAGCATTTTGCTTTGATCTCTTTCTCATATTGACCATCCCATTAAGAGCTCCCCACCTCGCTGCACCTGCCTGGCCAAGGGTCCTTTCTCATGCCAATCTAATAGTATTGAGATGTCTAGATGTCAAAAAATAATTGACCCTTTCAAACAGCTTCCAATGGGCACCAACAGTAACGTAGAAACTGTTCAATAGTTAAAATGGGTACAAAGTGAATTGCTGTCACTCCAAAGCTGAAGACAATTCATCTGTGACTTCAAATGAGGTAGCAATGAGAAGCTCTACTCTTTGACTCAAAATGGAGGCCATAGCTTATTTGAAAAGGAAGGCGGAGGGATCACTGCCATCTGAGCTTCCATAAGAGAAACAAGAGTCAGAAAACTGCAGATATGACAAAGTCGTTTTTTTGTCTTTTGTTTTTTGTTTTTTTTACTGAAGTATAACGTAGGTGTCAGCTTGGAGGTCAAATTAAATTAGACTCAAATCCAACCTCTACAGCTTTCCCCACAAACTCCCCACAACTCCTTCAAGTTCTCAGGACTTATTTCCGGAAAGTTTCACTGTCTCTAGAGCTTCCTCAAAAATAGGAACAATCTTTCTTTTGTTTCACATCAGTCTGTTTCTATAAGAAATCCACTCCTATCATCCTAGTTTTACTGGTCCAATATGGTAGCCACTAACCACATGTAGGTGTTTAAACTTAAATTTCGTTGACAAAAATTAAATACAATTTAAAATTCAACTCCTCATTCACGCTAGCCATGTTTCAAGTGCCTGTGTGGTTAGTGGCTGCTGCATCGATAGCACAGAACATGTCCATTCACAGAAAATCCTTTGGGGCAGTTGTACTAGTGAGCCATGAATTGATGAGAGTTTCCTGAATATTAGTGAACACATGCCAAGAGGTCATACTTTTATTTTCCATCAGTAAGTTCACTTTGATCAAAGCATTTATAGTCACCCTCATCTTTTCAGAAATGCACCATCTGTGGAGATATAGTAATGTCTATGTTCCCCCTTGGAGGAATCTTTTAGGAAGTAAAGTACACAGATGAAGGCAAAATGCTTGAAGTGGGTTTAGAGCATGAATTTTTCCAGAAGAGGAAATAGAACAATTCTCTCTGAGAAGGAGGTGAATGTATTCTAAAAGTTAATTACAAAAAAAAAAAAAAAAAAAAAAAAAATTTTATTTGTGGGAAAAAGAAAGGCATGAATGAGGTTGCCTGTCCTCTGGAAGGAAACACCTAAGAAGAAAAGGGGCAGGTTTGAAAGCAGCTGCTCTTTCTTAGGTTGCTTGTTAGTTTAGCGCTAAAACTTCCTGAGCAGAAGTTTGTAGAGATGAGGTAGGCACAATCTCTGACCTGCAGTGGCTTAGAGATTTATTGGGAAGACAGACAGAAAACAGAATTTAAACACAAGCCTATGGCTTTGTGAGCATCAATGAGGCATGTCTACCGTCCAAGAATAGAATAGGGAAGAGCTTCAAGTTGTGAACCAAACCAGGCTGAGCCGGGGACCAAATCAGTGCTTTTTTTCTTACCTCTTGTTGCCTTCCCCACTGGACCTACCCACCACCCCCAACCAGATCCTTGCACTTAATAACATTCAGCATTTGTTGAAATAATTAATTAAAAGATGAATAAACAGAACTAAACAAATAAAGAGAAGAAGAACATCAACACTGAAAGGAGGTGTTGATAGAGCTCAGATGAGAGTGGATGAAGCGTTAGTGTCCCAGGCTACAGCAACAGAAGGGGCTAAGACCTGGAATGTGTTTCCTGCTATCCTAGAAGTTTGGATGGAGGTAGGGCTCAATTCTAGTATTTGGTCAGAGATGTAACAACATTAAGTGTGCGTTATACATATAGTATTCTGGAAATACACATACTTACATGAAAATTTTCTAATAAAATTTTCTAATTAGCATCGGATCTTAACTATATATAACCCTTGTTGTTATTGACTGGTATTTTCTATTTTTTTTTTTAGTGTTTATTTATTTTTGAGACAGAGAGAGACAGAGCATGAGCGGGGGAGGGGAAGAGAGAGAGGGAGACACAGAATCCCAAGCAGGCTCCAGGCTCTGAGCCATCAGCACAGAGCCTGATGCGGGGCTTGAAATCGTCAACTGTGAGATCATGTCCTGAGCCGAAGTCAGACGCTCAACCGACTGAGCCACCCAGGCGCCCCTTGACTGGTATTTTTGACCTGACTTATCTTAAAAAGAAAAAATAAAAGTCACATTCAATCCTATTCTACACATCATTAGAATTCTTATTCAACATCAACACCTATCTCTTTATTGTACCACATTCTCTTCTTCAGGGATTGTTTTCTTTTTTGCCAAAAGACATGTTTCAGCAGTAATTTCAGTAATAGACTATGGACAATAACGTTTCTACATTCTGATAATTTTCATATGTTTGTACTTGGTGCTCCCCCCTCAATGATTGGTTGGCTGGGTATAGAATACCAGGTTGAAAGTTGTTTCCCTTCACACTTTATAGGTCACCTAAATTTGTGTGACTTCCGTTTTAATTACTCTGGTATGGTGCTATTCTGATACTAATTTTGGAGGTAATTGCTGCTGATTTGCTGTTTTTAGGGTTCTAAGTATCATGTATGACACTCTACATATAGAAACACTTCAAATAATTCTACTCAGTGTTCAGTGGCCCTTTTCAATTCAGTTTTATGTGGGTTGTATCAATGCCCATCCTTGGAGCTAATGGGGGGATTCAGTGGAAGACCACTTAAGGTCCTATAAGACTCTAATTCTCTTGTCTCATGTCCTTCTCATCCCGCTCTCATCTCAAGACCTTAAGATCTTTAAATGGTGAATGAAGATAGCAGAGTGAGGGGTGTGGGGTCGGGAAATCTACCTAAACATATAGTTTGTCAAAACTTTTCTCTCTGACACCTTGGACCAGTGCTTTTGAACTTAAAAAACTTGGAATTATGGGGCGCTTGGGTGGCTCCATTAGTTAAGCGTCTGACTTCGGCTCAGGTCATGATCTCATGGTTCCTGGGCTTGAGCCCCACATTGGGCTCTGTGCTGACAGCTCAGAGCCTGGAGTCTGCTTTGGGTTCTGTCTCTCTCTCTCTCTCTCTCTCTCTCTCTCTCTGCCCCTGTCCCACTTGTGCTCTCTCTCTCGCTCTCTCTCTCTCAAAAATAAATAAACATTAAAAAAAGAAGAACTCTGTTTGGATTTCTACCTTTAAATAAAGCTTGGAATTTATATATTTGCTCTTTGTTATGGCATGAAGCAATGATGATTCTTATCCAGGCACCTAAAGGGGAAAAGGTTGTGTTTAACAGGTAGAGTAAAAAAATAAAATTCATCTGGTAACATCCTACCACATACAGTTAGGAAACTGAGCCTCAGAGAGATGCGGGAGAATGTCTGATGTTACACAGTGAGTGGGTAATGGAACTGGGACCTGAACCAACATCCATCAGAAGCCAGGCCTTGTGTTCTTTCCCCAAAGCATCATCAGAATGGCAGAGTTTCTCTAAAATACACTTCGCGGCGCACCTGGGTGGCGCAGTCGGTTAAGCATCCGACTTCAGCCAGGTCACGATCTCACGGTCCGTGAGTTCGAGCCCCGCGTCAGGCTCTGGGCTGATGGCTCAGAGCCTGGAGCCTGTTTCCGATTCTGTGTCTCCCTCTCTCTCTGCCCCTCCCCCATTCATGCTCTGTCTCTCTCTGTCCCAAAAATAAATAAACGTTGAAAAAAAAAATTAAAAAAAAAACAACACTTCGCACACCATGGAAATATTACTTTCTCTTGTCCCACCGTGAATGCATACACAGGCTAGAAAAAGCCAATGGCAAAGCCTGAGTAGCAGTGTAAAAAGAACCCTGCGTGGAGAGTAAGAAAATCCACCTCTGACATCAGCTTCACTCTGAACTAGCTGTATATTTCTAGGACTTGAGAAATACCATTATCCTTTCCAGACTTAAAGTTCTAGACCATTGAGATTGAATAATTGGTGACACCTTCAACATAGTTTGTTACTACACTACAGAAGGAAATTGTGTTGCCTTTCCAGATAGGTTATTTTCTTAATAAGACTGTGTGACTCAGGGACACCTGGGAGGCCCGGTAGGCTAAGCATCTGACTCTTGATATTGACACAGGTCATGATCTCACGGTTCATGAGATCGAGCCCCGTGTCAGATTCTGTGCTGACAGCACAGAACCTGCTTGGGATTCTCTCTCTCCGCCCCTCCCCTGCTTGCATGCACTTTCTCTCTCTCTCTCTCTCTCTCTCTCTCTCTCTCTCAAAATAAATAAGCATTAACAAAAATTTAAAAAGACTGTGTGAGGGGTGCCTGGGTGGCTCAGTTAAGTGTCTGACTTTGGCTCAGATCACGATATCACGGTTTGTGGGTTCAAGCCCCGCATTGGGCTCTGTGCTGATGGCTCAGAGCCTGGAGCCTGCTTCTGATGGATTCAGTGTCTCCCTCTCTCTCTCTCTGTCCTTCCCCCACTTGTGCTCTCCCTCTCTCTCAAAAGTAAATAAATAGGGGCGCCTGGGTGGTTCAGTCGGTTAAGCGTCCGACTTCAGCTTAGGTCATGATCTCGCGGTCCGTGAGTTTGAGCCCTGCGTCGGGCTCTGGGCTGATGGCTCAGAGCCTGGAGCCTGCTTCCGATTCTGTGTCTCCCTCTCTCTCTGTCCCTCCCCGATTCATGCTCTGTCTCTCTCTGTCTCAAAAATAAATAAACGTTAAAAAAAATAAAAAAAAAAAAAGAAAAAACAAAAAAATCAAAAGTAAATAAATAAACATTAAAAAAATTAATAAAAAAAAAAGACTGTGACTCAGGAAACAGAGAGGGCTTGGGGTCAATATCCAGCTCCACCAGTGACCAGCATTGTGAACCTGACAGAGCAGGCTCTTTACACCTCTTAACATCAGGTTTCTTCGGTGTGAAATGGGGGTGCACATCCTGCATCACTCCCAGGGATTTGTTAGGATCTCATTAGTGACTTAGGTGAAAACACTGCATGGTAAAATATTGGATCAATGTAAGCTATTTTCACATAATTGCCCTGCATTAGGACAAGATTTCACTACCTCGTTCCTTAGGAACAAGAAGAAGGAACTTAAACAGATTTTTGAGGAACAGAGTGCATGCTGAAGGAGATGGGGTTGGTGCCTCAGAGAGGGAAGTCTGTGTGTATCCCTCAAGCCCACCACAGGGGTACATAGGTTATGTCCAGCCCTGATGGCAAATCCTTTCTGCAAAGATAGAAACATCCCGATTCTCCAGAGTTGAAGTGGGGCATCTTTATTTTTGTTTTTAATTTTTTTTTCAACGTTTATTTATTTTTGGGACAGAGAGAGACAGAGCATGAATGGGGGAGGGACAGAGAGAGAGGGAGACACAGAATCGGAAACAGGCTCCAGGCTCTGAACCATCAGCCCAGAGCCCGACGCGGGGCTCGAACTCACGGACCGTGAGATCGTGACCTGGCTGAAGTCGGACGCTTAACCGACTGCGCCACCCAGGCGCCCCGAAGTGGGGCATCTTTATAGAAAGGAAGGAGAAATAAAGGAAATCAACAATGTAAAGGGAAAAAATGACTGACAAAAGAAAAAGTGAGTAAGGCGAGAGGAGGACGGGCTTCTAACAGACTACAGGATATTGTCGGTTTTGATAAGGTAGGATGTAAAGGAAAGATTGTTTGCAAATAGGGAGAGTTTCTTCAGAATGTTCTCAAGCCTCGCAGCTGTTCCTTTTGACTAAAGATAAGACTTTATGGATGGATTGTTATTTTAAACAACATTATTGCTCTATGATTACAACAAAGGTCATGTAATTCCAGAGGCAAGAAGATATAAAAACTCAAGAAACTTCCTGGGATCTCTTAGGATGCTGAAGAAAGCAGGGGTCCTCAAGCCTTGAATGCCAACCAGGTAATCCTACACCCAGTTGAGGGCAGAGGGCTTTCTTTGAACATTTGACTTCCTCTGCCAGACCTTCACTGGGCCAGAAATGAAAAGCTCTAGGTCTAATGATGTTAGTCATGCTTTTTGTTTCTGTGTGTGTGTGTGTGTGTGTGTATGTTTAATTTGAACTACTTATTTTCTTTCCTCTTTTATTATAAAAAGGATTACCTTTGGTGTCTGTGTCAGGTTAATTTATGGCTGTGCAATCTAATGGCTGTGAAACTTTGGGAAAGTTACTTAATGAATTTTGTGTCTTCATGTGGAAAGCAAGTTAATGATACCTGCATTGCAGCCTCATTATGATTAGATTAGGTGGCATGCAAACGTTCAATGAATGTCAGTTTGCTAAGATCCATTAGTAGATTCTTCCAAAAGATGCTACACATCCCTTCCCCCAGATAGTTGGTTTGACAGAGAAGTCTTTGCTATTTGTGTTCTAAGGGGGTTGAGGACATTGAAAATACCTCCATCACCTCTGGAAGGGAAGTTCGTCAGAGGAGCATGGGGTTAATGTGATGATATAAAGGTAGGGAGAGGGTGGGGGTGCCTGGGTGGCTCAGTTACTTGAGCATCCAACTCTTGATTTCAGCTCAGATCACAGTCCCAGGGTCTTGGATTGAGCCCCCAGTTGGGCTCCACGCTGAGTGTGGAGCCTGCTTAAGATTCTCTCTCCCTCTCCTTCTGCCGCTCCCCCATGTGTACTCTCTCTCTTTTTAAGAAAAAAAAAAAAGAGTGTAAAACAATGTGATGGGGAGAGGGTTATGATATGCTTCACCTTTTTGTTTAACACTGTGTCACAGTGCTCACATGCACTGTGCATACTTTCATATGCATCTAATCTTTAGATTGCCCAGGAAAGTTTGAATATTATGTTCCATCATTCCTGTAAGCAACCTACTATAAGATAGTTAGAATATGTATTCTGATTTTGGGATCATAAAGTATGCTCAGATAAGGATTCAATTAATTATTTACTCATCCTAATAATTATTTGGGAAAAAATCTTGGACCCGATCCCGTGTTTACACTAAAATAAATACCAGGCAGATGAAAATAAAAGAGGATATGGGCAGATATTTTCATCTTATGTGGATGGTAATGGCCTTTTTTTTTTTTTTTTTTTTTTTTTTTTTTTTGCTGACATAAATTCCAAATGTTATGAAGGAAAAGATAAATATGACAGTTTTTGAAATTCTCAGTGTGGCAAGAAACAGCAACGAGAAGATGTACAAACTGGCAAATATTCTTAGTTATATGTGAAAGACAATAAATACACAAGAAAAGCCCTACAAATTCCTGAGAAAAAAGATAGTAATCGAACAGAAAAATGCATACAGCTCTAAGTCAAAAATTCACAAAAGAAAATTTTAAAGATAAGCATTCTAGAAAAAGATGTTTAAATTCTTTTTTATATATTTTTAAATTTTTTTAATTACTAATTTAAGTAATTTAATTACTAATATTTTAAAAATACTAACAAAAACAATGAGGTTTTTCTTTATCAAGCCAAAATCAGCAAGAAAAAAAATGGACAAATTGGGTGTTCTTCAAAGTTTGGGGGAACAGTACTGTTGTCCGCACACTATTGCCCATTTATTTTCTAAAAACAAAACAAAAAAATGTGGTTATCACCTAAGTGTGAAGGAAAGAGGGTTGCCCTAAAGTCTGGAGATCTGGTTATAGCTGTGAGACAATGACCAAATGACTTCATACCCAAAGGCCTCAGGTAGACTCTCATCTGTAAAATGTGGACATTGGACCATATACTCACTTTTAATTCTAACACAGAAAAATTTACTCTTGAGACTGACTTGATTTGATTGAGCTGATTGTATAGAAAGCCCATTACTGCCTCATCTGTGAGAAAGCTTGGCTTAGGCTCCCTCTGCTGGTTCCCCAGAGAATAGCAGGAGCAGGCTCTCCACAGTGTACCAAACTGTCTCCATCCAGACTTTTCAGCCCAGTACAGTTACGTCTCTGGCGCTGGACCAGAGGTCTTGCAGGTGACATAAGTTAACTATTCCCAGTCTCTACATTTAGCTTGAGATTCCATTCATTGTATAATCTGGGTTTAGGAAAATACTTTGCTTCCTCCATATGTGATTTGGCATCTAAATTCCTGGGTCTGTCTCACCCAATGTGTTCAGGCTGCAGGTCTAGGCGAATCCAGGAGCTTCAAAGGAAAACTCCTTGTAATAAAGGCTTCTGAAACACTTCTGTGCCCAGGGGAAGAAGAAGATGGCCCCCCAAAGAATGTGGCTTCTCCTACTGCTGAGCTGTGTACTCAGCACTGAAGTCTTGGGTGGTGAGTATCCGTCACTCAGCTGGGACTGAGCCCACCCACAGCCTGTGTTCATGCAGCACACTGACAGCCATCCATTCACCCCCCAAAATATTTAGGTGCTACAGGAAATAGATGTCAAAGACAGGAACAAAAGACAATGTCACATGGTAAAAAAGTACAAGGACTCGGGTCACCTGGGTGGCTCAGTTGATTAAGCATCCGACTCTTGATTTCAACTCAGGTCATGATCTCATGGTTCATGAGTTCGAGCCCCCCATCAGGCTCCATGTTGACAGTGCTGAGCCTGTTTGGGATTCTCTCTCTCTCCCTCTCTCTCTGTCTCTCCCCGACTCTCTCTCTCAATAAATAATAAACTGTAGGGGAAAAACAAATACAAGGACTATAGAATCAAACAAATTCTAACCTCATGTGGTTGTGAGCCATAGTTAAATAATCAACTAAATGTAGATAATAACAATAGTTTTGCAAGTTTCTTGTGAAGAGGGAAGACAATGTGCACCTGACATCTAGTAGTCAATAAGTGAGCGCTATAATTAGAGGTACCCAATGTTTATGCATTGTTTTCCTATTTGAGTATACTGGGAATTCTGGGTTGCAAGGGACTTACAACCTTGTTGGAGAGATGGCTCCCCCACACATGTAGACCCAGCATCAAGTACAAAGTAACATGTCAACAAAACAAGAATCAATACCCTAGGATCTTCCAGGGGAGAAAGCCAGGAAGAGAACTCATGAGCTGAGAATAAGTATCATGGAGTATCTGAAATGGAAAGAAATGAAGTGTGGGCACATCTGGTGTAATGCCTTCGTTCTGTTTATGAGGCCCCAAGAAGGTAGAGACTTGCTCAAAGTCACAAAGCAAGATTACATAATGTTCTGGCGCCTCATCCAGGGTGCTTCTCATAGTCCTGCATGGCCCAGCGAGGGAAACCATGCCTGAGCATGTATATAACCTAACACTACTCCCACTGGGGAGTACTTTGGCCAAGGGGAGAATCAATTGGAAGAAAGCAGGAAGAGAAGCAGAGTTATTTCCAGCATCATGTTGGTGCCCGTGGCTCATGTGTGTGGTCCTTGCCTTAGCCTACCCTGGATGTGTCCTTGTGCTTCAAGGTTCTTTGCCCTCCACCCCATGCTGACTGCCAGCCACCAGTTCTGTCAATCCTTATGGCTGCTCGGGACCTGGGGGATTGAGCCGCTTTCTCTGAACCGTGCTAGAATAGGGAAGACTGGGGCGCCTGGGTGACTCAGTCGGCTGAGGGTCCGACTTCGGCTCAGATCATGATCTCGTGGTCTGTGAGTTCGAACCCTGCGTCGGGGCTCTGTGCTGACAACTCAGAGCCTGGAGCCTGCTTCAGATTCTGTGTCTCCCTCTCTCTCTGCCCCTCCCCCACTCACACTCCGTCTCTCTCTCCTTCAAAAATAAATAAACATTAAAAAAAATAAAAAAAATAGAATATGAAAGACAATGAGAGGTGGCCCTCAACTCTCCTGTGGAGGCAACCCACCAGGTGGTTATCTCCAGGAGCTTGAAATTCACCCAGGCTAAACCTGGGGAGCGAGAAACCAGTCTCCCGACTCTGGGATCTCACCAGCCCTCTCTGGTTTCTCTCCTCTGGAGGAGGTAGAGCCAGAACATACCACCGGTTACTCTACACTCGCTACTCTACTCTTCTTACAGATCTTCCTCCCTGTTGTAGAGACTTCCTGGGATTGCTGCATAGGAAGATTCGGCTGGATAGGGCTGCAGAACCAGGTCATGAATGCCCTGCTAGCCAGAGTAGGGAGCTTATCTGAAAGCATAGGAAGTCCCTAGAGATGTATAGGCAAAGGATGAAATAGATCAGGGCAAACGAGTGACAGGAGTGTCATTTGAGTGGGGAGAGAGGAAGTGCTTGCTATGTGACAACGACAGACTGCGCAAGTCTCCGAGGAACGGAAAGACCCCTGCGCTCATCTATAGCGCTGGAGTGCAGCCACGTGGTCACAAAGCCCGAGCTCGCCAGCCTGGCCTTCCCTTCATCACCGAGGCCCTCTGTATTTCCAGCCATTTCCCTGCTTCTTAAACCTTCAGATTCGGTGACGTGGCCCACTCATTAATCAAGTAGCAGGAAGAGCCTGTGCCTCTCGGTCATGGCTTCCTTGTCCAGACCTTGATTCTCCTTTCCCTTTCCACCATGCTTGCCTGGACGATTCCCTCTACTTGAGGCAAACTTAAGTGCTTGCCCTTGTGGTGCACATCTTGCACGTTTCTGCCTCCATTCCTCTGCTCACGCACCTCCTTTGCCTAACGTGTCCCCTCGCTATTGACACTACCCAGCTCACCCAGTGTCAAGTTCCATCCAAGTTGCCATCTAACCTGTCCTGTGTCCCCCTGGTCAAAAATACCCACTCCTTCCTCATAATGCCTAAAACTACCAATTTATGCCCTTTGCCCATTCTTGTGCTGCCTTGAATTATAGCTGTTTGACCTGACAACCAATGTGAGGATTCTGCCAGTTGCTGAGTGTGGCTATTCTAATTGTGTATTTCATAACTGGAGAGATAATCGTGGGATGGATGTGGGGTCCCCCTGGGTCTGCTATGAAATCGTCTTAGCTAGGGGCAGCTGGGTGGCTCAGTCAGTTAGGCATCTGACTTCGGCTCAGGTCATGATCTCACGGTTCGTAAGTTCGAGCCCTGTGTCAGGCTCTGTGCTGACAGCTCAGAGCCTGGAGCCTGCTTCAGATTCTGTGCCTCCCTCTCTCTCTGCACCTCCTCCCTCCTCTCAAAAATAAAATAAACATTAAAATTTTTTTTAATCTGATTGTAGCCTTTTCTCCAGTGCACAGTTCCCCTTACAAAGGCCATAGTTCCCTTTGGAGAAGGCTGGGAGAAAGATAACCTGTATAAAGTTTGGGCAGCCCAGCAGGATCCTTCTTCAGGACAGCCAGCCTCCCTTGCATTCTGTAGACTGACGAGTGTGGGAGTGGATTGGCTTTGCCATCATCGCTTGCAATCGCCTTCTGTGTTTGTGCAGACATCATCATGAGACCCAGCTGCGCTGCTGGATGGTTTTACTACAAGTCCAATTGCTACGGATACTTCCGGAAGCTGAGGACCTGGTCTGAGGCTGAGGTAAGGAATCTGGCCCATGCTAGGACAGGTATCTCTAAAGCCACCTGGAGGTATCTCTAAAGGGGCCACCCAGAGCTGCAGGTCTCATTTGGCTCAGAATTAAGAGTCCTCCCTTGGCATTCTGAGGAGTCACCCGCTGCTGAAATGCAGAGAATGGCGTTGTGTGTTCTCCTCTTCCAGTTCTATAAGCATGGATGGAGCAGGTGCTATGTGCCCAGATCCTAGGTGAGCTGTGAAGACATAAGAATGGACAAGAAACAGCCATTACCCTCAAGGAGTTCGCTGTCAGTAAGAAAGACAGAAATACACAAATAGAAGGAGAATGAGAAGATAAAGACCTTCCAGAAAGAACAATTGAATAGCTGCACCAGACTTACCAGAAAGAGCAGTGTGTAGGCAGTCCTGGAGCACACCAGTCTTCAGAACCACCTGACAGAAAGTGAAGCAGTCCAAACAAATGGAAGGCTTCATTGTCTACACAACCCAGCAAATGTGCTGGCTTTATCTCCCTGAGGCTTTGTCTAGAAGATACCCAAAGGGCCACCCCACCTCAGAGGAGTGTGGGAGCCAGTGCTGCCGTTTCTCTGGGTTGTGGCTGTTTAATTGACATGACTGGTTGGGGAGAATGTGGTGTGATCTGGGCCTAGAACGGCCTCAGAATTCTGTGTATAAATAACTCACCAAGGACGGAGCACCTACCAAGTGATAGCTATTGAGGATACGAAGTCTTCTCTGACCTTAAAAAGTGTGGGGTTAGTGCAAGATTGTGATCTTTAAATGGAAAATTCCAATGCAGTGTGAGCATAAGTGACTTTCCCAAGATCACACCCAGAGTAAGTAGCAGAGCAAACCCAGGGAAGTCAGCCCTAATGCAATGCTTCCTGAGCTGGTGTGAATGAAAGAGAGAGGGAGAAGGAGAGAGAGAGAGAGAGGGAAGGAGGGAGAATGTGCTAAATGAAGAAGGGGTTTCTCAGACACTGTTCTCTGAAAAGAAAAAAAAAAAGCTGGTGGAAAGTAATGGGCCTCTCCTCAATTCTTGGGAAGCAACTTGAAGAAATCTTAAAGGCCACCTGTATTGCCTGTACCCAGACATTCCAAAACTAATTCTGCCCAAAGAGGAAGTTACCTGGGAGGCTTGGGAGTAATACAGACCTGAGTTTGTTTATTTATTTTTTAAATATAATTTATTGTCAAATTGGCTAACATACAGTGTATACAGTGTGCTCTTGGCTTTGGGAATAGATGCCCATGATTCATCTCTTACATGGAACACCCAGGGCTCATCCCAACAAGTGCCCTCCTCAATGCCCATCACCCACTTTCTCCTCTCCCAACCCACTCCCCCATCAACCCTCAGTTTGTTCTCTGCATTAAGAATCTCTTTTGGTTTGCCTCCTTCTCTGTTTGAAACTATTTTTTTCCCCTTCCCTCCCCCCATGGTCTTCTGTTACGTCTCTCAAATTCCACATATGAGTGAAAACTTAGGACACCTGTCTTTCTCTAACTGACTTATTTCACTCAGCATAATACCCTCCAGTTCCATCCACATTGTTGCAAATGGCAATATTTCATTCTTTCTCATTGCCAAGTAGTATTCCATTACACATATAAACTACACAAAAAATTAAAAATAGAATTATCCTATGACCCAGCAATAGACCTGAGTTTAAATCATGACTCTGCCACTCACTAGTTATAGCCGTACCTCACTCTACCAGTTTCCTTGCTTTAACATGGGGATGTCACTTTTACCCCATGGCCTTGTCAGAAGGATTCATTAAAATAACTTACCAAGAGCTTATTACACATGCTGGGTGTTTATTTGAGGTTCTTAAGGCAAAAACGGTCCAGGATTGGTACAAAGCCTTAGCAGAGTTAATTGCTCCTGAACGTAGTGCAGAGAAGGTGCTGGAAAAGGACCCAACAAATAAATACCTTGGTTGCTGCTGCTAGTTGCCAATATTAAGGGCCAATCTTAGTTCTCGAAATTCCTGGTGTGGAGGGGACCATGAGAATGACAGTTTCCAGGTCTGAGTTCCAGGTCCTGTTATGGCACTACCAGGAGCGTGAACTTGGAGAGGAAATCTCACTGAACCACAGAGACTCTTTCCTCTTTTGTCCCAGGAACCCTTTGTGACTGGGCCTCTCACTAAACGTTGATTGGTAATCTGGCTTCCATGCCTCACAAGTTTGACAGTCAAATGAAGTTATGAAAACATGCCGGTGTTGTGAAATGGTCGGCAAGGGTGAGGAATGCATTAACATCCAACACCAGCCATGTCTAATCATGAGCAAGATACCAAAGGGGGGCATTGAAGTAGCAACTGCAGCCAAAACCATGTTTTCATTACATTAAGTTGTATCATGGAGGCAGAACCTGTAATACAACCGCAAAAGAGCATAAGATAAGTATACTTCTCTAGAAGATGTGGATATATAAAATGTTTGCCTTGTTTATTGGGACAATATGTTTCCAGTTAGAGAATGGTTATGCCACGTTTCATCCAATCCCTAAAACAAAAGGTGATTATCATTCAGGAATCGAGAAGAAAAATCCAGATTGCCTTCTCTTGATAGCATCTTTGAAAAGCAAGAATTTGGGATCAAAAAAAGACATATAGGGGCGCCTGGGTGGTTCAGTCAGTTAAGCATCTGACTCTGGATTTCAGTTCAGGTCATGATGTCATAGTTCATGGGATTGAGCCCCACGTCTGTCTCTGTGCTGACAGTGTGGAGCCTGCTTGGGATGCTCTCTCCCCTCCCTCTCTGCCCCTTCCCTGCTCCAAACAAACAAAAGACATACAGGAGTAAAACAAGTTCGGGTCTGGTGCTGAGAGTTTTAAAAGTTGCCGCAGAGAAGATAGTTATGTACTTACTAGGGTTCTGGGGTGAGGACTATGTGTTTAAACCTCAGGAGATGATTAGCACAACTTCTTGCCCACAGTACGAGTGTCAGTTGTATGGAAATGGAGCCCACCTGGCATCTCTCCAGAATGCAAAGGAAGCCAACATCGTAGCGAAGTATATAAGTGGCTACCAAAAAACCAAGCCTGTATGGATCGGCCTGCATGACCCACAAAAGGTAACCTCAGACTTGGCCCACACGTGTCCCATTGGGAGAGCCAGATAGATGGTGCCTGCATGGGAAATAGCTTCCAGGCCTACTGACGGAGGCACAGGGAGTGAATCTTTTTCAGTTACTGCCTCCAACCAACAGAGGCCAAAGCCTCAAGGTCTAGGTCTCAGTTCTGGCCGTCAACGGAGGAAATTATTTCAATGGCATCACTTTGTAGAACTTCTACCTAATTAAAGTCCTCCCAAATCTTAGAACACAAAATGACCGGCTTTTCACAGCCTAAAAAAAAGTTATGGGGCTCAGTCAGTTGGGCATCCAACTCTTGACTTCAGCTCAAGTTAGGACCTCATGGTTCCTGAGGTGGAGCCCCACATCAGGCTCTGCACTAACAGCATGGAGCCTGCTTGGGATTCTCCCCCCACACCCTTCCCCTGCATCTGTTCTCTCTCTCTTTCAAAATAAATAAGTAAACATTTTTTTAAAGCTGTGTAAGCATATATAGATATATACACGTATATGAAAACATACACACACATACACACACATACACGCACACACATCTGTTAGGGAATGTAGCTTAATTAAATTCCCATTAGATCTTGAGTTAAAGTTGGGAACTTTCAGCCAAGCTTTTTCCTAGATGCTATTATTTTTTTTCATGTTACCCATGACTTTTTTTTTTTCACTAGACCTTCGTTTTAATCTTCATCAGTACCTCATTGTAAAGAATGGTATGTGAGGTCTTTGGGCTGGGTGCCGAGGTCCCTCTGTGGGAGCTGCAGTTTACAGATTCTTCGTGGGAATCTTCTATAGTTAACCCAAACAAACATAAGGAACACCAGAAAAGAACCCCCAGACTTTCTGTTTCTTGATAAAACTTCGCCATAGATGTTGCAAATAATTTATACAATTAATTACACATTTTTATGTATTTACATTGCTGTCAACTCTCTTCTTCAGAGTTAGGACAAATATTTACATCTATTTATACAATTGTGGGGGTATTTAATTTTCTACATTCATAACTGAAGAAAGTAAGTGGCTAATAAAGTCCTTAAAAATGTGTAATGTCTCTAGTTATCAAAGATGCAAATTAAAATAGAAATATAATTTGACTTATCAGATTATCAGACTTTTGCTTTGTCTTAATGAATAATATTTTTAAGGACGTAAAGACATTGTCCAGTAGATGGAAAGCAGTTTGGCCATGCATATCAGTACCCTCAAAATATTCACATCCTTTGACCCATTAACTCCACTTCTGGGTTTTTATCCTAAAAAAATAAGTTTAAGTACAGAAACAGCTTCAGGAACAAAGTAGTTCATAGCGGTATTCTTTATAATCATTGTAAATTAGAAACAACATAAACATCATCAATACCATTAAGGTAAATTATAGTGCACCATGACCATTTAAAAATGTTTTGAAAGCAAGATACACAGTTGAGTATGTATTTTTAAAGACCACCACCTATTTTAGTCCATAAAAAGATCGTGATAAATAACAATGTTTACACCAGAAGTAACTATGCCAAAATCAATAGTAATGTTTTCCTCTTTAAATGGGGTGACTTTTCTCTTTTTCATTCTGTGCACATCCCTGGGCTTCTTGTGATGAAAGATTTTTACGGGTTTTCAAGGGGCCTGAGAGGACCGCCTGGCTGTGAGCAGGTGCACAGGCTGACTGTCTTCCATCTGTGGTCACTTGCAGAGCCAGAAGTGGCAGTGGATCGATGGGGCCTTCTATTTGTACAGAAAGTTGGCCAAGTCCGCAGGTGGGAACAAGTACTGCGTGGAGATGAACTCCAGAGAGGGTAAGATCCGCCGCCCACCCCCACCCACCTCCCCTCCCCCCCCTCCCCCCGCGGGCCCCATTTCACACCAGCAGCTCTGTTTCCCACAGGATAGTGGCCTTGCCACAGACATTATTTACCAACCCACAGTCATTTGTGATCATTTTACAATCTTCGCCATATCCATAGACCAACTATTCTTAATATCTTCTTTAAAATACACTCACTTTTTTTCTTAAATACACTTACTTTTATTTTTATTTACATTTTATTTATTTATTTTGAGAGAGAGAGAGTGAGAGGGGGAGGGCCAGAGAGAGAGAGAGAGAGAGAGAAAGAGAGAGAGAAGGAGGGAGGGAATCTTAAGCAGGCTCTGCACTGTCAGCACAGAGCCCGATGCAGGTCTCGAGCCCATGAACCGTGAGATCGTGATCTGAGCCGAAACCAAGAGTTGGACTCTTAATCGACTGAGCCTCCCAGGGGCCCCAAATACATTTATTTTTAAATCCTATTGTGTACATATGAAGGGGAAAGATGTCACATTTTGGGAAACCCAGGCTACAGGAAAGAAATACATATAACTTCTTTCTGAATTCCTTCTAGTTTGGGTTCCCCATGAGCCCTGGGAACCTCATCTTTGCCTGCCTGCTGCCCTCTTGTTTGTTTCCCTGAGTTTTGTTCCCAAAATGCAGGGCCCAGAACCTTAGCTCTAGGCTGCACACAATCACTTGAGTCTCCTCGTTTTTCTTGTCTTTCATTCCTCGCTTTTTATGCTAATAACTTCCAGTTTTCAACTTTTGTACCAATGACATTTGGGGCTGGATAATTCTTCGTTGTGGGAGCTGTCCTGTTCGTTGTAGGTTCAGGATATCCTGGTCTTCAATCTTCAGAGATCAGTAGAACCACTCCCCCACCACAGGTTGTTACAACCAAAAATGTCTCCAAATGTTGCTAAATGTCCCCTGGGGGCAAAATTGCTAGCATTTGAGAACACCGAGATTAAGTGATGTGAAAAGTCTTCTGCTGTAAAACAAGAAAACAGAATAGCAAAGAGAAAGAGGCTATTTGATGCCGAAGACAACATCCTAGTGGGTTTAAAAGGCCATCATGGTGTCACCAGGACACCCCTCCTAGGCCGGAAGTGGGCCTGGGAAAGGCCTGGACTGAGGACTCAGGAACATGACACAGGGTGGCTGTTGTCTGGGGAATAAAGCTTTTATATGCACAAAAAAAGAGTGTGAAAATTTTCCAACAGCAAAAGATGAATGGTAGAAATAAGGTAACAAACTCTGAGGCCAGGTCGAGACCCTTTGCAATAAGAGGGTCTCCTCACGGGCAAAGGAAGGGCTTCCCAATGACTTGTAGAGCCCACAGCCGCTGCTGGGAAAGGCATAGACAGCTCAGATGGAAGGAACACAACCAAGACCAATAGGTAGAAACTGGTAATACGTGACTTTCTATCTAAATTAAGGGGGGGAAAGTTTAACAATTAGCACTATCCAAAACTAGAATGTGCAGGAAGCAGTGAGAACCCCATCACTAGAATTAACCAGGCAAAAGTGGACATTGTAGTTGCAGTACCAAAAGCGTTAGAAGAGGAGCACATGGCACATGAAGGAATCAATCGAGGAACACTTTTGAAGTATAAATTCCAGGGATCACTTTGGACCTACAGCATCAGAATCTCTAAGGCTGGAGGCCAGTCCAGCTTTGGGGAAGCAATGGACTAGACACCTTTCAGAGTGCTTCCTGTGATTCTGAGATTTCAACTGGACCAACTTCTCAAACACAAGTCTTTCCCATCAGTCCGTGTTCACATGGGCAAAATCCCAGGAACGAAGCCACCTGTGTGGGAACTGGAAGCCTGATGTCTTCCTGAGAACTAGCTCTAGGTCTTTCAGACTCTCTTCCTTTTCTGGGTTCACTCAGCCCAGCTCTTAGGCACCAGAATACAGGTACTCAAGCCAGAAAAGCACAAGGAATGAAACAAGGATTAGCAAGAAACTGGTGGAAGGTAGAATTTTAGAGAGCCTTCCCTTGGCCCTGTCAGTGTCATTTTCTATTTGTGTAACAGATTTAGCCCCGCCAACTCAGTGGCTGAATTGTTTCCT
Source organism: Herpailurus yagouaroundi (assembly GCF_014898765.1). Classification (NCBI taxonomy): domain Eukaryota; kingdom Metazoa; phylum Chordata; class Mammalia; order Carnivora; family Felidae; genus Herpailurus; species Herpailurus yagouaroundi. The sequence continues at coordinate 103,238,580 of NW_024412388.1, read as the reverse complement.
TCAGACCCAAAAGGTATGGTATTAATGTCCCCAACACCGCCATGCACACGTCCTGTGTGTGGCTAGACCTGTTCCTTTTTTATGTCTATTTAGAAAGACCCTCAGAGGCCATTTTGTCTGGTCGGTTCTTTCACCCCCTCTGACTCCTTTTCTGCACCACGGCGGAACTTGCTTGTGACTCTCTGACAAATTGCACGTACAGTGCTTTCTGACAACTCTACTGGTCCTCTCTGACACATTTAAAAATGTAGTGCTACAATTTAAACGGAAACTTCAGGGGCACTTGGGGGGCTCAGTTGGTTGAGCATCCAACGCTTGATTTTGGCTCAGGTCACGATCTCACCATGGTGAGATGGGAGCCCTGAGGCAGGCTCCACGCTGGCACGGAGCCTGCTTAAGATTCTCTCTCCATCTCCTTCTGCCCCTCCCCTGTATGCATGCTCTCTCTCTCCCTCTTTCTCTCTCCCTGTTCCTCAAAAATAAGTAAACAGAAATTTCATATTCAATGGAGTTGGAGTCAAGACCATGGGCTCTGCCTTTGGAATGCCTGGGGTGGGATTCCAGTTCCTCCAGTTAGCTCTGTGACCCTGAGCCAATTTCCTACTTCTCTGTGCCTCAGTTGCCTCTCCACAGAAAGGGAAAACCAAGAGTACTAATCACCTGAACACATATATGTGAAGTGCTTATCCCAGTCAGGGTAAACTCATGGTTCTCCGACCTGGAGGGGAGGGGTATGGTCTACACACACCTCTCTGGTGTAAAGGAACGGAGGAGGAGAGTGCAATCAGACTCCTCCCTAAGTTGGTGTCCATGGGGGAGCTGCCTGTGTTCTTGATTATTTGAAGCCTAGAGCCGTGTTCTCCCGGCCCCACACCTTGTCAGTACCTAGAACTCGTCGTCTCCATATCATTACTCTCTGTGGCCCGGCTCTGGTTGCCATGGACATGGGCATGGGCTGGCCCCATCCTCTCTACCTCTGGAGACCTCTGAAGGGGAGGTGGCACACCTTCCCCCAATTTGCCTGGCAGTGCCCTCTGTCCCCGGGGCTCTCATCCCACCAACACACACTGGCCCCAGGGCAGGACGCACAGGTCAGAGCCAGACGGACAGACGTCTAACGACTCACCACTCTGCTGCCCACACCGCAGGGTGATAAGCAGATCTGTGGACAGCCCTGGTGGGCCCTGTCCACAAAAATACTTCCGTTTCCAAGATCACCTGCTCCTTGCCGTCAGTCCTTCTTTATAAAGGGGTGGCCTGTGGGACGTGACTGGCTCAGCAGCTTCCAGTCCTCAGCTGCGGACTTTGGAAAAACCACCTCCGCATCCTTGCAGCCTCCTGTTACAGACACAAAAGAACCCCGCTTTTACGTCCAGCTCTGTCTTCCCCTCCGAAGTTTCGCTGGCATGGGGCTTCTGCAATTGTGCCTGACGTTTACATTATTTTTCTTTCCGTGAACAAAGTTAGTGCTGGTATTCGTCAGAGAAACAGAAGTAATTGGATGTATACGGAGAGAGATAGATTTCTTTTAAAGTGGCTCCCAGGCGCCTGGGTGGCTCGGTCAGTTAAGCATCTGACTTTGGCTCAGGTCATTGATCTCATGGTTCGTGAGTTCCAGCCCCACATCGGGTGAGCTCGAGCCCTGCTTTGAGTGAGCCCCACTTCTCTCCCTCTCTCTGCCCCTCACTCACTTGCACCGTCTCTCTCAAAAAAAAAAAAAAAAAAAAAAAAAAAGGCTTTTGTGATTGTCGGGCCAGCAAAGCTGACATGCACAGGGCAGGCTACGGACTGTGAGTTCCCACATGCTCTGATGTCACAATCCTGAGGCCAGGGCACTTTGGAAGCAGAATTCCTTGCTCTTTGGGAAAACTCGGTCTTTTCACTGATTGGATGATTACCTACATTATGGAGGGTAGTCTGCTTCACTCATGAAATTTTCTCATTACTAGTTTAAATACTAATCACATCCCAAACAAATCACCTCTGCAGCAACACGTAGACTGGTGTTTGACCCAACGCCTGGGCCCACCTCCTAGCCCAGTCCACGCATGAAATTAAGCATGGCAGTGCACTTCCCAGGGTTCCAAGCAAGAGACCCAGGGAACGCTGGTAAGTGCAATACAGAACTGGAGGGATTTGAACGTCTGTTTATTTTCTTGCAGACTTTTTAACTTGGAGGAGCAACAAATGCAGCACGCACCAGCACTTCCTGTGCAAATACCGAGTGTAGAGCACGAATCGAGGCCGCGCTCACCCCACACACGCCCCTGCCCTCCTCCCTCTGTGCATGCCGGCTGCGTCTGATCATTGTCTCAGAGCAAACACGGCAACTGAGGCTGATCGGCCCTGTCACACTCACTCTTCTAGGTTTATTAGCATCCGAGGCCTCAACACTGTATGACAGTGGCTTCTATGACAATTACAGGAAATGTGGCTTTGGTGTGATCTCGTTTGCATTTCTTAGAAGCACCCCCAGAGAGGAGAGGAAGTGTGGCTGGGCCGCCCACGCAGTTCTGGATGTGTGGATGGCCATCGGCTTCCCCCACGGTGCTGTGCCAACCGGTCAACACAGAGTCTTATGCCAAAACCTGAGAACACCCCCCTGCACCCCTGTGACCTTAGCAGCCCAAGACAGGCTAAGAAGCTGGCTCGGGGAAGGGTGCAGCGAAGGGAGGGGGAGTGAACAGACAGCGCGCTGGCCCTCCTGCCCCCTTCCCCACTTCTTCCTTCCTCCCCCCACACCCTTGTCACTCTTTTCGAAGCCAGAGGAAGACATCAGAGATAACGTATTGCTTCCTCTAAGCACGAAAAAGCTTGTTAACCCAAGGGATAAATGTCTTCATGGTGGGAGTCCAGGCAAGATGATCGGATGGAAAAGGGTCATTCTTTGGAAGCTGATAGGTCAGCAAAAAGCAACCACCAACGCCTTCGAGGGTTCTGGGGAGCCACTGTTGGAGAAACAAACAAAGGTATCAGATTCTTTGACCGAGATGGTAAGATAAATCAGGAATGCTAGACAGCCAGGGGCCATGTACGAAAATCATTGGGGCAAGTGCCAGATTCCCTGGTATTTCCTGTAAGAACTAACAGAATGTGAAGGAAACATGGATCACAATATCCCCAAAAGGCAGAGGTTCCCAACGTCTTCTGACTATGGCCCACCTACCTCCCTAATTCATTCATACTCTCTGGAGGAAAAGGAGCTCATGATGGCAGAGAAGTAAAGAGAAACAAAATAAAAATCCAAGAAGGGATGAATAACAGATGTACCAACACAAAACAAAGTAAAATCTAATAGTCATTCTGTAAATACATTAAACATATGTAACAGCTCCAGCTGAAGAGCAACACCAACCTAAAATACTCTTTTAAAAAAAAAAATTAAAAAAAATTTTTTTTTCAACGTTTATTTATTTTTGGGACAGAGAGAGACAGAGCATGAACGGGGGAGGGGCATAGAGAGAGGGAGACAGAGAATCGGATACAGGCTCCAGGCTCTGAGCCATCAGCCCAGAGCCTGACGCGGGGCTCGAACTCACGGACTGCGAGATCGTGACCTGGCTAAAGTTGGACGCTCAACCGACTGCGCCACCCAGGCGCCCCCCCCCAAAAAATTTTTTTTAATGTTTATTTATTTTTGAGAGAGAGAAAGAGAGGGAAGGGGCAGAGAGAGGGAGACAGAATCCGAAGCAGGCTCCAGGCTCCCAGCTGACAGCAATGAGCCCGACGCAGGCCTGGAACTCACAAACTGTGAGATCATGACAGCCGAAGTCAGATGCTCAACTGACTGAGCTTCCCAAGTGCCCCCACCTGAAACATGCTTGGTGATGTAGCGAAAACGAAGCACCCTCTCTGAAATTGCTGACATGCCAACAAGCCGCGTGTACGTGTGCACAGCGTGTGCTTCGCGACTTTCGCAAATAAGGATGGGCAGCTGCTTGTCTTATTAGAAGGCTGGTCCATGGGGCGCCTGGGTGGCTCAGTCGGTTAAGCGCCCGACTTCAGCTCGGGTCACAATCTCGCAGTCCGCGGGTTCGAGCCCCACGTCGGGCTCTGGGCTGATGGCTCAGAGCCTGGAGCTTGCTTCCGATTCTGTGTCTCCCTCTCTCTCTGCCCCTCCCCCGTTCATGCTGTGTCTCTCTCTGTCTCAAAAAATAAATAAACGTTAAAAAAAAAATTAAAAAAAAAAAAAAAGAAGGCTGGTCCTTGGTTAACTTTGGAAAATCAGTGTGTGCTGATTTGTGCATATCGCATTTTAGTAATCTTTATTCATTGGGTGGATATATCACTACATCATTCAACAAAAGTTTATTGAATGCATGCTATGTACTAAGAACTCATTTCAGGGACTGTGAATCGATCAACGGACAAACCAGATAAATTCCTTGCTGTTAGAGAGCATACCGTTCTGCAGGGGTGAGGAGTGGAGGTAGAAACACAATTAACTAAGTAAATAATGTTGTATGAGAAGGTGACAGGTGCTATGATGGGAATACAAAGCCAGGAAGAGGGGATGGGGAGTGGGCCTGTGTGGACTATGTACGGAATAATTAGCGTGCTTTTGGTCACAACTGATAGCCAGGCTGTCTAAGCAAGACAGAGAATTTATTGTTATATGTTACTCTATGGTCCATGACTAGATTTGGGCTTCAGGCATAGCTTGACCAAGGGCTCAACAAAGTCACCAGCATAGGGTTTTCTCTTTGCATTATTTTTGACCTTTTTTTTGCTGAGTATTAACCCCATTATCAAGCCCCATCGAATTGCAAGAATGGCTGTGGCAGTTCCCATCCTTACCTTATGAAAAAAGAGACCCCACAGCCCTCAAACAGAAGCCTCTAACCTAAGCCTCATTGGCTAAGAATCTCCTGACATGGGTTATGTGCTCAGTCCTCAACTAATCACTATGGCTAGGAGGGTGGGATGTGGTGATTAATTCCGCAAAGGGACAGCACACGTGACTCCCCTGGAGCTCAGGGGTTAGCCAGCTTCCCCTGAAGGACAGGCCACCACTGGCAGACACAGTGTCTTTGTGGGAACTGAGAAAGGAAGACACAGCCTCATGGACCCACAGGACAAAAGCAGGTTGGAATTCAGCCTTGACCTGCCCCCTTAGTTGTGTACTTGTGTGCAGTGCACCAGCCACACAACCCTCCTCTGTGGCCCTGACACGTGACACATATGTGCAAGGGGAGTCTCCACCTGGGGGCCGAGGGCCATCCTTTTGGAAACTGTCCAAAGGCTGCATGGCAGGACTTAAGAATCAGGTGTCTGAACTAAGACTGGAAAAGCATCTGATTCAAGAAAGATAACAATCAGGCGGATATTGTTTCCCAAGATGTGCTCAGTGACATAAGACTCCAGCCACAGCCTGTGGTGAATTATTACAGCGGGAAGAGCAAAGCGCTTGGAATTAAGCCCCCGGCATCTGACCTACCCTGCCTCAAAATGGCTGCATTAACATGGAGCCTAAAGTCTCTGAGCCTTCACTTTCTTCCTCAGGGATTTGAGGATTAAGTTAGCTAAAATATGTAAAGAGTCTGGAATGAGGTCTGGCCTAAGAGCTTAACAAATGTCATTGTTCTCTGTGAACGTCACATGAGATGTCCTAAGTAGCTGCTTGCTTGCCGCGACACAAACTAGCGCCCTCTGCTGGAGCGTGGGAGGACAGCTGTAGAGGAAAGACCTTGGATTCCAGAAAGTTCTGTGGATGTCTGCCTGGCTGTGGACAAGCACATAGGAGGCAATACAGACACAGGATAGTGAAGGAGGTGCACACCAAGCACTAATTTAAAAATTTAATACACATTTCCATCAGACTTACTATAATAGGTGAAGTCTTTGCATTCACTACATGAATAAAGATAGAGGAGAGTAATCTGAGGGCATTTAGATTAAGCCAGAAACCATTTATTTTAAGGGTAAATATAGGTAGCAATCTTTCTTTGTGATCTTGGGTTAGATGTATTAGGACACAGAAAGCAAAAACCAAAAAAGAAAAAAATTGAGAAACTACTTCAAAATATAATCCAAAAGAACAACAAAACAAAATGTGATACAACTATACATCCTCTTGAATGGCTAAAATAAAAAAAAAAAATTGTAATGTTTATTTATTTTTGAATGAGAGAAAGAGAAAGAGCACAAGTGGGGAAGGGGCAGAGAGAGAGGGAGACACAGAATCCGAAGCAGGCTCCAGGCTCTGAGCTGTCAGCACAGAGCCCGACGTGGGGCTCGAACTCATGAACTGTGAAATCATGACCTGAGCCGAAGTTGGAAGCTTAGCCGACTGAGTCACCCAGGTGCCCCTAGAATGGCTAAAATTTAAAAGACTGATAATACTGTGGCACCTGGGTGGCTCAGTCAGTTAAGCCTCCTACTTCGGCTCAGGTCATGATCTCACAGTTCATCAGTTTGTAGCCCCGCGTCTGGCTCTGTGCTGACAGGTCACAGCCTGGAGCCTGCTTTGGATTCTGTGTCTCCCTCTCTCTCTGCCCCTCCCCTGCTTATGCTCTGTCTCTTTCAAAAACAAATAAACATTATAACAGGAAAAGACTGATAATACCAAGCGATGGTGAGGAGTCACAGCAGCCAGAAGCCTCAAATATACATAGCTACAGGAATGCAAAAGGGTCCCTCTGGAAAAAGTTTGGCAATTTCTTATAAAAAGTTAAACAGACTTACCATAGGACCCAAAAGTCCTTTCATGGCCATTTACTTAATAAGAATAATGAGAACACATGTGCACAGAAAGACCTATACACAGTTATTAATTGTATTTTATTTTGTGATACTTTGATTCATAATAGTGCAAAACCAGAAAGAAACCCAAAGGTTTTGACTCACCTACTGGACCTACTGGTGAATGGATAAACAAACTGAGGCAGATCCACACAATGGGAAACTGCTCGGTGATAAAGGGGAACCAACTATGGATACACATAATGGGGACAGATCTCGAAAATTATGCACATACAAGAAGTCAGACACAAAAGACCACATACTGTAAGAATCTACGTATCTGAAACCCTAGAAAAGGCGAAACTACAGTGACAGAGAGCAGAGCAGTGCTGGCCAGCAGCTGCACACGGGAAGGGGGTTGGCTGCAAAGGACCATGGGGGAATGCTTTGGGGTGATGGAAATGTTCCAGATCACAGCTGCTGTGGTGGTCACACAACTGTGTACAGTTGTCACCCCATGACACTGTGCACCTAAAAAGGGTGAATTTGATGTATGTAAATTACCTCTCAATAAAACTGACCTAAAGTTATAGGAAAACTTTCCCAAAAGGGATGGAAAAGATTCACCCAGAAAGCATTTTCAGTGACTTCTCTGCTTCTGGAGAGCAAATACATGTCTGTTTTGAAAAACCTTAAATCTAAACCTATTTAGGGGCACCTGGGTGGTTCAGTCAGTTAAGCGTCGGACTTCGGCTCAGGTCATGATCTTGTGGTTTGAGAGTTCGAGCCCCATGTCAGGCTCTGGGCTGACAGCTCAGAGCCTGGAGCCTGCTTCAGATTCTGTGTCTCCCTCTCTTTCTGCCCCTCCCCCACTCATGCTCTGTCTCTCTTTCTCTCTCTCTTTCAAAAATAAATAAATATTTTTTAACAATGTTTAAACCTATTTATTTATAAAAACCCTTCACATTCAGGTTCCTCCCCTCAGTCTCCTCTCCCAACCTCATCCCTATGGGAATTATTTATTTCCCTTCCCTCCCTTCCCTTATCATTGCAACTACCTTCTTAATCCAATACCGAGCCACTTAACCGCATTATCTGTTAACACTTCAAGGGCCCCAATAAAGTGAGAGACCAGTGGGTTTAACCACTCCTCCTCCCTTCCGATCAGGACCTCTGTGGGGAATATGCTAGAACCCCTTCATCCGCTAACTAATGTCTGCATGTACTTCCCACCAAGTGCCCCCACCTCTTCCAATACCCCCACTCCAGTTTTGCTAACTAAGCCTTTTTAAGAAGTGTTTTCCCCCCTAACTGCTACAGCACAAGGCCTGTCTCTCAGTTTTGTTGCCATTTTAAGTCTTTGGGATTTGGGACACCTGTCTCTTTCAAACCTCAGTTTATCTATGAAATGAGGGTCTTCAGTTAAACTCAAGTGCTCAGAGCACCTGGTTAGATATAAGTAAGTGAAGTGGCCTGATATAAAAAGCAAGTTGGACTGGGAAACTCGTCAAATGAATTTCTCTCAAAATGCGTGTGAGCCAAACAGAGAGGGTCCACTGGTTTTTGCCCACGGAGGCCAGTAGGCAACCCTGGAATGAACAATCCCTTCCAACTCCAACATTCTCTTTTTGTATTTCTACCTGGATCATATAGTTCCCTGAGTCAGGGGTCGTCTCTAATGTCACCAGGAACTTAACAAAAGTTAACAGTGGGGATAAAATATAGAACACGCATGATGATGAAGGCTCAGATATGTGTCCTACTTGAAGACTGTCATTCTGGGCTATGTTGCAACCAAGAAACAGCGCAGACGTAGAAACAGGTTGTAAAAGTACAAGTAAGTTTATGAGCAACACCAAAGTCCTGCCCTGTAGCTCAGTGGCCCCGGGAAGGCAGCTGGAGAGGCAGGTTCAGGGACAAAGCTGGGGCAGAGAGGAATGTGCAGGAGGAAGCCTTGATTTTGTACTATTACCTACAAGTTAAGCCCTTTTAAGATTCTAGAATAAAGTACCATCCATAGTACATACATAGGAAGTAGTAAATACCTGATTAAGTCATCACATCTACTCTATTTTTTTATTTTCAATTACTTTTAATGTTTATTTTTGACAGGCGGAGTGTGAGCAGGGGATGGGCAGAGAGAGAGGGAGACAGAATCCGAAGCAGGCTCCAGGCTCTGAGCTGTCAGTACAGAGCCTGACGCGGGGCTTGAATCTACAGACTGTGTGATCATGACTTGAGCCGAAGTCAGACGCTCAACCGACTGAGCGACCCAGACGCCCCATCACATCTACTTTAAAACTATGGTATTTTTGCTCCCCGCCCCCCCAAAATTCTTGAGGATGTAATTAAAACCATGAAGTTTCTCTATGAAAATTTCTTAGAAAAGATGGCTGAGCAAACCCTAGGCCTCCTCCTGAGAGAGGTTTATGTAGGTGGTTTCCTATATAAAACCCACCATTAATTGGATACTTACTAAATGCCAAACATAATGCTGATTTACATACATCTCATTTAATCCTCAAACACATAACACCTGACAGATAGAGTCTCTGAGATGGTGAGCAATCTGCCCTTGACAATAAGTGCCAGAGCTAAGATTCAAACACAGGAATGTCTGACTCGGAAGTCCACGCTTCCAAACCCTATGCTGCAGATTAAGCGCATTCACTACTCCTTCTCTGTAGTGGCAGAGTCCGCAGTCTGGTCTTCAGGGCCCGGCCACTGAGCACAGAGGAATAGTGCACCAGAGTTCCACCACCATTTGTTCAGAGTGGCCGGGATCTACTCCTGGCAATGCCACTGCTCAAGTAAAGCTGCATGGGTGGTGACAGGCAGGAGGGACAGGAGTGGCCAGAATAGTTTCTTGCAGTGCAATCACACTCCGGGATCAAGACATTATACGTGGGCGGGCATGTCTGGCCCTGTTATTTTCAACAGGCAGAAGTCCGAGTGACAGATGAGACAGAATATGTAGATAAGAGTAGTTTATGCGGTTTCCTGCTTTGACCCACCTAAAATATCAAAAAAGAATAAAAAATAATTCTGGTTTGGGGTGACTGGGTGGCTCAGTCGGTGAAGTGTCCGACTCCAGCCCAGGTCATGATCTCGTGGTTTGTGAGTTCGAGCCCTGCGTCAGGCTCTGTGCTGACAGCTCCGAGCCTGGAGCCTGCTTTGAGTTCTATTTCTCCCTCTCTCTGCCCCTCCTCCGCTCATATTCTCTCTCTCTCTCTCTCTCTCTCTCAAAAATAAGTAAACATTAAAAAAATTAAAAAAAAAATAATTCTGGTTAAAAAGTGGGTGAACATAAGCCTTATAGAGAAAAATTTTCAGATATAACTTAGAATATTATTGACGTCACAGCACATGAATATACCAAGCCTATAGTAGGAATATCCCAAGCATTTCTCAATACTTAAAAAGAAGAGCCTTTTTGCTAAATACTAAAAAAACAAATAGGTATTTTCATAACTAAGCTTGATATACCTGGTTTTTCATCTTAAAGTAAGATACTATTTTGAGAACAAAAAATTCTTCAATGCCATGTTAGTATCTGCACGTGTAATGATATGGAAATTTTCAGGTGTCAGAAATTGAACACTATCTATATTTAGAATCTTCAAATCAATTCCACCAACTTTTTCATATTCTAAGTTTAGAAAAATTGTTTAGGGTAACAACAAGAACAAAAGAATATATGTATCAATATTAGGTAAAAGATTCAGCGAGTCTAGAGTAGGTCCTCAGCCTATGTATATCAATAAACTCCATAAGTAACTGCTATCGACCTCGAATAACCGACGTTACGACGAAGAGCATTGTCTAATATCAGGCAAAGTAACACCAAGACTGATAGATAGCAACACACCATAGATAGTAAAGTGCACTGACCAATTGCTAGCAGCTTCTCATAGAAATATTTATAGTAATAACATTGAACTCATACCAGTGTGGTGTAGACAAGGCTAAGCGTCTCTTCTGATTTGACAATTCTACCAGTGCAGACTTGTCGACAATAATGCATCAAAGAAATAGTTGTTTCTAACAGTTTTCTTTTTACAAAGTAAAAGAACAAATCTTTGTGCTTTTCCAAGGAATCTCCAGGAAGCCTCCAAGTTAGTGTTAGATGCAAAAGATATCCAGAAAAGATTGACGTTTTAGTCTGAATTTAGAATTTGATCCTAGGGAGGCAGAAATCAAGTTCTTGGGAGATTTGAACATTTACATTAGACACAATACTTGGCTGTTCATTTCAAAGTGATAATAAAACTCTAAGAGAGAGAGAGAGGGAGAGAGAGGGGATGGGAAGAAGTTAAATATTTCCTACATTCCAAACTGAAGTATTACAAACCAAAGCAAATAAAATTCATTTACAGTTTTGTCTTTCAATAGACTCTTTCCTATTTGTGAACAAACTGATACTTTAAGACCATCTCAGGGGGTTCATGAGGTTAAAATTAAATTTATAACATTGCTAAGATATTATTAACATGCCATGCATTCATTGCCACTATCTTCGAATGAATCGATAAGTAAGTGTTTTAAAATTTGTTTCTGTTTTCAATATGGTAAATATTAATAATTATAATCCACAAGTAAAGCTCCTTGGGACCCTCAATAACCTTCAGGAGCACAGAGGGGTTTAGAGATAAACCAATTAGTCCTGTAGGACGGTACTCACCTTTTCCTTGACAAATAGAAGCATGTACACACAGTGGTATTTCTCTGAAACTATTGCTCCTAAATAGAGCCTTATCACATATATTCATTATAACTTTTTTTTTAGATTTTATTGTTTAAAACGTCTATTAATTTGTTTTCGAGGGGGGAGGGGCAGAGAGAGAGGGAGAGGGAGAATCCCCAAGCAGGTTCTTCACTGTCAGCTCAGAGCCCGACATGGGGCTCAATATCACCAACTGTGAGATCATGACCTGAGCCAAAATCAAGAGTTGGACACTTCACCGGCTGAGTCACCCAGGTGCCCCATATTCACTATAACTTTTAACCAAAGTAACTTCTAATTTGCAGACAAAACTGGGGGGTGGGAGACAACTGGGGTTCCATACCAGCTTCTTTTTAAGTCCTGCAGAGCCGGTCAACGCAGCACACCTTTCTATGCCGTATTTTATACAACTTCTCAAAATAACAAAAATGAACACATTCATTAATAGACTCAAGGATATATAGTCTCCCTGTAGCAAAGAAGAAGCAAAATCATTTAAAGTTAAAATTACGCTTGGTAATTAGTGTTTCAGTATTTATCTTACTTGGAGACTATAGGTATTGTATAGCCGTTAATTAATCCAACTTCATGTCAGTCCGAGGTTTTAAGTTACTTAAACATCTTGGAAATTACCTTCAAGTTGATATACTACAAAGTATAATGTGGAAATAAAATTTCATCAGAATAAGTCAATTTGTGAAAAACAAATTTATATTTTTCATAACTGTGAACGTTAAGCAGAAGTATTGTTAGCTTATTTGGTCAGTGAATCTGCATAAGTTTGAGAAAAATATACCCACATAGAACAAAAATCCACACTTATACTCTACACTGATAGAGCAGTGAAGACTTAGCTGTTTTTATTAACTCAAAACTGTTAAACTAGCTAACTTGCCAAATTTACCAAAATTACATGAACTTGAGTTCTTAAAACATTTTTGACTTAGTATCAATAAGAATGCTTTTTAAATCTAGCACACTGAAAACATTAGAGGTTCAATTTCCTTATTTTCTGGGAATTTTAGAAATATTCCATTTGTATAAGCACGTATTTATCTCTATAAGCTAATGAGAATAAAGATCCTTTCATTTAAGGTAGTTTATAACCCGATTTGTTAATATCAACCATAGGAAAATATTACACCCACACACAATGAGGTGTAAAGGTCTTTCTCATACGTAGACATCCAGACTCAGAGAGAGGGAGCTTACCAGTTCAATTCTAGAATTTCAGCCATGAGTCAAGAGTAAACACAGATTTACAAAACCTTTGGTCCATAGAAGAGGTGATGTATATACATGGTACATATACGGTGTGGGTATGTGTGTGTGTGTGTGTGTGTGTGTGTATGTATGTGTATATATGTGTGTGTATACACATATACATATGTGTATAGGAATATTACAAAGCCATAAAAAAGAATGAGATCATGCCATTTGTGACAACATGGATGGACCTAGAGGGTATTATGCTAAGTAAAATAAGTCAGAGGAAGATAAATACCCTATGATTTCACTCATGTGTGGAATCTGAAAAAAGAAACAAATGAATAAACAAACAAAAAGCAGAATCAGACTTATATATACAAAGAACAACCTGATGATTTCTGGGGGAAGTGGGGGAATGGGCAAAATGGGTGAAGGGGAGTGGGAGATACAGGCTTCCAATTATGGAATGAGTAAGTCACAGGAATAAAAGGCACAGCATAGGGAATACAGTCAATAACATTGCCATAGTGTTGTAAGGTGACAGATGGATGGTAGCTATACTTGCAAGCATAGCATAGCATAGCTGAAACTAATGTAACATTTTAGGTCAACTCCCCTCAAATAAAAAGTATCTTTTTATATTACATACATATAAACATTAAAATAAGTATATGCTTTATGCTTGTAGCTACAAAACCAAGAAAAATGACACGTTAAGTACAAATGAAACTATATATCCAATAAACTTCAAATTCACATTAATGTGGTTTAACAGAGAATGCGGGTTTGCTGCCACGAAACTAGGCTTGCAAAAGGAGCCTAGGATGCTTTGTTCTAGTTCAGCTTCTTCAGTTACTTTGTGGCTCAAATGTTGCTTTGCTTTTCTCCATCTAAACTACAAGGCCTTCATTGTGTGCAAGCCCTAAGGCAACAACACTTGGCCTCTACTCCACACCCTGTTACAGGGGAAACCAGCCTGTGTTCCCTCCCATTAGCTGGTAATCAAAGCAACACAGCTTGGTGTCAATGAATTTTGCCATAAATGCAAATTCAGCAGGAAACTCTCAAGGCATTACTCTGAAAGTAATTAAGCATATTATACAGAAAATGATCATTTCCCCCCACGTTGTGATCAAAATGAAAATATACTTTTAAAAAATGTTTTTTTCTTTTTCTTTTTTTTTAGAGAGAGCGCAAGCAGGGGAGGGGCAGAGAGAGAGGGAGACACAGAATCCAAAGCAGGTTCCAAGCTCTGAGCTGTCAGCACAGAGCCCGATGTGGGGCTCGAACTCATAGACTGTGAGATCATGACCTGAGCCGAAGTTGGGCGCTCAACCGACTGAGCCACCCAGGCTCCCCTGAAAATATACTTTTTTAGAAGTTGTTCAGAGAACAGCAAACTCCCTAAATGATTCCCATCAAACACAAGGGGCACACAGCTCTAGTTTGAGAGACACCTTTTGGTGTTTAGATTCCTAAGGCAAGTCTTTATATTCCCCCACCAATCCAAGAGTTCTCTTCCTTTGTGTCAGAAGACAAGGAAAAAGCATGAATTTTGTTGTCAAACACACTTGGATTCTAGTTCCAGGTGTGTCAATTAATAGCTGTGTGACCTTGAGCAGCTCACTCAACCCCTCTGAGGCAGTTTTCCCATCTGTAAAATGGAAAATAAATTTTTTCTTTTTAAAAAGGATCATTGAGTAGATTTAATGAAATTGTTCGTCAAGGAAGGTATTAAATAGGGAGGACAGTGACGTATGTCCCTAAGACCCTGGCAGCAAATCTTCTAATTCAAGAAATAAGTTTCTTGAATGGCTATCCTAAGCATATTGCAACTGTAATTGCCTCAGGTGTAATTGCCGGTGTCCTGGGATCAGAACTTACCAGAAAAGTGTCAAGACTTGGTTAAAGTGTGGGACCCAAGGAATTTAACAAAAATCCCCTACCCCTGGACAAGCAGAGCAAGCCTAACTCTATTTTGTGCTACACCCACCATCTCATGTATAACCCCCACATGACCTACTTATTGCCTAAGACACTCCCCCACCCTAGCCAAGCCACTGAGCACACCCTTACTGGAAACCGGCTCATATAGGAATACGGAACCCCTAACCCCCAAAGAATATAAACCCTGCCTTTTGCCCGCCAAACTTGCGCACCAATGCTGACCAGAGTGATAGGCTAGTTCAAACAGTTACTATAGGGTAAATTGTAATTCAATTGGCCACCTGCATGTGGACTGGCATGACTATGCAACTTTCTGTGTGTGTTACAATCTCATTGGCCACTGGCCCTATAAAACTGCTACGCCTTTTAACCTAGGGGTCCAAGTCCCTGCTCCGCTGTGTCGGGTATACTTGGGCCCAAGCTCAAGCTTGCAAATAAACCCTCGTGCATTTGCATCAGTATGGGCTCCTTGGTGGTCTCTCGGATTCGAAATCGGGGGCATTACAAAAGTTCCTGAGATTCAAGGTTGGCAAAGCCAGCACAGGGAGAGAGGTGGTTCATTTGCATAAGGAGTTCCAGAACAGGGCTACTGTGTGGTGCTCTGGAGAATATGCGTGGGCACCTGCCCCGGCCTGTGGCCGATTCTGCAAACTTTTGCAAGCAGTTCTCCAGCAGATGCCTGGGTTACCCAGGAGCATGCTTACTGCCCAAGCCAGGACCAACCTACAGAAATGGGGGCTGACATGGGGACCTCTCCATTTGGCCAGACTGAAATTCTGAGATCCTAGAAGACTCTTCCGTATCACTCCCACTTGCACTCCCATCTCTAGGGAAGAGACATTTCGGCAGTGACCAGAAACGGTACCGAAATGCTAGATAAAGCATGTATCAGAAAGCAAGAAAAAGAGAAGGCTGAGCTGGTCCCACTCCATAGCTGTAGAGAAGTCCTTGCAGAGTCCAACGGTCTTCGGAAATGTAGACAGCTGCCAAATAATGTTAAATTTCTCCCAAATTCCCAGAGAGCAGAGGAGAGAGTCTCGGTCCCAGGGCATTTTAGAGGATTGCTTGAATCTGTAAGTCAAGTTGCTGACATAGGCAGGATGAAGAAAAAACTTTAAGGATCATGTTACAACCCAACAGACTTTTGAAACAGACATGGAAAAAGGTCCTGTGAGACTTGACCTGGTCCTGACATTGGGAAAATCTGACTGCTGGATCAAGCCCTCCAAAAGGAATTTATAAAGAAGCATTATTGAAGAACCTTGTATTCACCAGACAGTTGGAGGACCAGCCACATATTTATTTAAAAAAAAATTTTTTTTAACGTTTATTTATTTTTGAAAGACAGAGATAGAGCACGAGTGGAGGAGCAGAGAGAGGGAGACACAGAATCTGAAGCAGGCTCCAGGCTCTGAGCTGTTAGCACAGAGTCCAACGCGGGGCTCAAACTCACGAACCACGAGATCATGACCTGGGCCAAAGTCAGACGCTTAACTGACTGAGCCACCCAAGCTCCCCATCCATATACCTACTTTTGACGGAAACAATTCATGAGGAACAAGAAAGGTGACAAAACTGGCCATTCTCAGATAACAAATCAAAGAGCAAAGTTGGACCCCCGGAGGCCAGAGGTCAGATCCCTGCCAGCAAGGAATGAGAGAAACAAGTCCCCATCTCTCACTGAAGGATTTCACAGAGAATGTAGCTGTTTCCTACTGCTGTATAAAGATGTACCATAAACTTGGTGGCTTAAAGCAACACATACTCAGAACTCAAAACTCCCATGGGGCTAGAGCTCTGCAGTGGCTTAGCTGGGAGCTCCTGCTCAGGATCTCCTAAGCCTGCAATCCTGGAATCGACAAGGTTACACTCTCCTCTGTAGGCTTCCTATAGGGAAATCTGCTGCCAGACTCAGGATGTTGGCAGAGTTCATTTCCTTGCGGTTGCAGGATGGAGGGCCCTGTTTTCCTGTTGGCTGTTGTCCAGAGGCAAGACCCACAACCTAGGGGCCACTACAATTTCTTGACACGTGGCCCCCATCCGCAGCTCACACGCGGTAGTCTGCTTCTCCAAAACCAACAGCAGAATCTCTCTCTAGCCTCCTATAATGTGACATAAGCCCAGGAGTGACCAGCCTATCACTTCTGCCCTATTCCATTGGCTGGAAGTAACACCCGGGTTCCATCCGCATTCAGCAGGGAGCGATTATACAAGGGGTGGGACTCACTGGGAGTCACCTCAGGGTGTGTCCTCCACACGCTGATAATTCATTGTGCGTATGCAGGTGTTCAGGGTACATGGGCGCATGTGAATGTTTCTCGGTCTACGTCCCCCAGTCTCAGATGCCGAGGCACGGATTCACAAGGAACTAGTCTGTGTGGGAGATGGTGCAGGAAACCCTAGGGGAGTGGGGACCTGAGACAGGAAAAGGAGGCAGCTTTTATTTTTTTTATTTTTATTGTTTTTAATTTTTTTTTCAACATTTATTTATTTTTTGGGACAGAGAGAGACAGAGCATGAACGGGGGAGGGGCAGAGAGAGAGGGAGACACAGAATCGGAAACAGGCTCTAGGCTCTGAGCCATCAGCCCAGAGCCCGACGCGGGGCTCGAACTCCCGGACCGCGAGATCGTGACCTGGCTGAAGTCGGACGCTTAACCGACTGCGCCACCCAGGCGCCCCAGGAGGCAGCTTTTAAAGGGTGTGCTAACAAATCACAAACTGTGGGCGACCTGAGCTTTAATCTCTCCGGGGAACTCTGGAAGCCTGCCCAGCACACATGCTTCGGACTCATCGTATGTGACGGCCAAGGGAGACTCCGGAAGCATTTATACACCTGCAGCAGGCACTGAAATGGAGGCCTGAGAAGACACGGGCAGAGCCCAGATTGCGACTTTACAATCCCAACGTCACAGGTGTGATCCCCCCCCCGGAACGTGGCATCTCACTTCCCGGAGGGCAGGAAAGCAGAGAGAAGGAGGATGGGGAAAAGCTTCCACTATAAGTTAGCGGAAAACTCTCCCTTGGAGAGAGAATTCGTGAATCCCAAACTGTAAATATTTCAAACGCTTTTCCCAGGTGAGAATGTATTGGGACAGAGAACATCTTGTTCACACCTTGTTCACCATCTTGTTCCACAACTGGGGAAGAACCAGTGGAGGCCAGGAGGCCAGGCGGCGCTGTTCGTTGACACAGAAGCAGATGGCGTGAAGCCTGTACCTTCCGGGAAGCCGTGCAAAACGAGGAAGGGCATGCGTTGGGAGCAGGAGCTGAAAAGGTGCCTGAGCGTGAGCGGCGCAGCAGGGACACGGCTGGGAGCTGAGCGAGGGACGACCCCTACCTGACCAGGCAGCCAAGGAGGGCCTTTGGGAAGACGGGAGGGTCTAAGAATATTTCTTTCACTTGGACGCACAGCCAAGGGAGCAGATCGGAAGTGCACACCTCGATGGACTTTCACGCACAGAACACATCCATGGAACCGACACCCAGATCAAGGACCCTAGGAGCTGCCCTCGCATCATTCCCAGCCATGACACCTCTCCCAAAGGGCAACCCGGCAGTCTGACTTTGAGCAGCACGGATTCGTGCAGTCTCTCCTCCTTCTGGTCTGGCCTCTTCCGTTCAACACGGTATTTGTGAGGTCCTCCCTGTTGTCGCATGGTTGTGGATCACTCCTTCTCATGCTATATGGCATCCCATTCTGCACACAAAACATGTTTCATTTGTCCACTCTACTGGTGATGGACATTGGGGTAGTTTTTTTTATTACTTGAAAACCCTTTTAAATTGTATTTATTTATTTATCTTTATTGAGTTTTAGTTGGCATCTAACATTATGGACATTGGGATAGTTTTTTTTTTATTTATCTATTATTTGAAAAACCTTGTACATTTTATTTATTTATTTAGTTGACATCTGGCATTATGTTAGTTTTGGGTGTACAGCATAGTGATTTGATATTTGTATACATTGTGAAATGATCACTTCTGTAAGTCTAGTTAACATCCACAAGTAGTTAACAAAATTTTTTATGTGTGATGACGACTTTGCCAATTTTTACCACCCACCCTCACCTCCCCGCCTCTTACAACCACTAATTTGTTCTCTGTCTCTACGAGCTTGGTTTTTTGTTTTTGTTTTCATTTTCTTCTTTTTTTTTTTTTTATGTTTATTTTTGAGACAGAAAGACACAGTGTGAATGGTGGAGGGGCAGAGAGAGAAGGAGACACAGAGTCTAAAGCAGGCTCCAGGCTCTGAGCTGACAGCAGAGAGCCTGATGCGGGGCTCCAACCCACGAACCATGAGATCATGACCTGGGCTGAAGTCGGACGCTTGGCCGACTGAGCCACCCAGGTGCCCGTGTTTTTGTTTTTAGATTCTGCGTGTAAATGTGATCATATAGTATTTATCTTTCTCTTATTTCACTTAGCATAATACTCTCAAGTTAAGAATTTCATACTTTTCTTTACAGTTGAGTAGTATTCCACTGTGTGTGTGCGTGCACCTTTTTTTTTATCCATTCATCTGTCGATGGACACTTAGGTTGTTTCCATATATTGGCTGTTGTAAATAATGCTGCAATGAATGGGGGGGGGGTATACATATCTTTCTGAGTTAGTGTTTCCATTTTCTTTGGATAAGTACCTGGAAGTAGAATTGCTGGATCATACAGTAATTCTGTTTTTAATTTTTTGAGGAATCTTCATACTGTTTTCCTTAGTGGCTGCCCCATTTTACATTCCCACCTACAGGGCACAAGAGTTCTCTTTTCTCCACATCCTCTCTAGTACTTGTTATTTCTTGGGGGTAATTTATTAATAGAACTTTAGTTCATTTGTTGTATGGTGTACAATACAACCTTCTTCTCTGTCTCAACACAGAAGTCTTTCATCAATGATGTGTGACTTGAGGGGATTTTTAAAAAATGTTTATTTATTTTTAAGAGAGGGAGAGACAGAGTATGAGTGGGGAAGGGGCAGAGAGAGAGGGGGACACAGAATCCGAAGCAGGCTCCAGGCTCCGAGCTGTCAGCACAGAGCCCTATGCGGGGCTCGAGCTCACGAACCATGAGATCGTGACCTGAGCCGAAGTCAGATGCTTAATTGACTGAGCCACCCAGGGGCCCCTTTCCTGAACGTTTAGAAGGTAGCGTGGTTCAGAGTAGCTTTTCTAACCTTGCAGAGCCCTCTCTTTTCTTATTTTCCTGCAGTGTTCCAAAATATGGCAGCTTGTTCTCTGAGATTTCCTGGCTCCGTGCCATTCCCCCATTTCTATCTCCACCTCTCTTCCTTTTCTTGCTGTTATCCTTCTCTTTCTCAGTTGTGATTCCACTCCCAGTATGCCACCAGTCCTGGGAAAGGGCTCTGGTTCTTCCCACTGTTCACAGCTGGCTCCCACCTTGCAATTGTGGATTGTTCACCTGTCTTCCCAACTTTGTATCCATGTTGTTAGCATGCGGTAAGCCTTGATGGGAGTATTTACACCACGAAATCAGTAAACAACACAAATGGAGTTTTTAAATAGTTAAACAGCACACCACTGATTATGTTCAGCTCTTCGAATTCACTCACTGGCATTGAGGTAGGCAAAACCACTCCTATTTTGAGCTATTTTGAGCTACTGCTCTCTAACTGGTTGGTCTGGCCCGCTCTCCAGTGGTTTCTCACTGGCTCTTTAGGAATTCTGTTCTCAGATTCCTCCAACAGGTCACTGCCACCCTCTGCTTCCTCAGATGCCACCACAGGTTCTATGACTGTTGATTTAATCTCATTTGCTTTTATGCTGGGGCCCATGGGGACACAATATCGTTGAGTTCTATTGCAAATGTTCACGAGATTTTGGTTTTGACACATTGCTGTCATCAAGGCTTTGTTGTTTCCTTTATAGAGCATAGGTAGAGTAGATTCAGCAAGTTCTTAAGGGCCCTGGGATTTTCGGAAGAGTAAATGAACATTGGTTTCAACTTCAAGTCACCAGCTGCATTAACCTCTAACAAGAGAGTCAGCCTGTCCTTTGAAGCTTTGAAGCTAGGCATTGACTTCTGTCTAACTATGCAAGTTCTAGATGGCATCTTCTGATGTAGGCTGTTTATCTGCATTGAAAATCTGTTTTCAGTGTAACCACCTTCATTAATTATCTTAGCTGGATCTTCTGGATACCTTGGTGCAACTTCTACATCAGCACCTGCTGCTTCACCTTGTACTTGATGTTATGGAGATGACTTCTTTCCTTAAACCTCATGAACCAACCTCTGCGAGCTTCAAACTTTTCTTCTGTGGCTTCCTCGCCTCTCCCAGCCTTCACAGAATTGAAGAAGGTTAGGGCCCTGCTTTGGATTAGGTTTTGGCTTCAGGGAATGTCGTGGCTGGTTTGATCCTTCATCCAGACCACGAGAACTTTCCCCATATCAGTAATAAGACTGTTTCTCTTTCCTATCATTCAGAGTTTCACTGGAGTAGCACTTTTCATTTCCTTCAAGAACTTGCAAATGCAACTTTCCTTTGGCTAAATTGCTTGGGACAAGAGGCCTAGCCTCCAGCCTGTCTCAGCTTTCAACATGCCTTCCTCATTAAGCAGAATTATTCTAGCTTTCTATTTAAAGGAAGAGATGTGATATGATTTCTTTCACTTGAACACTTAGAAGGCATTGAGGGGTTATTGATTTCCTAGTTTCGAAGTTGTTGTGTCTCAGGAGGCCTGAGGAGAGGGCGAAAGATGGCGGAAGAGCCAGCCAGTCAGTGGAGCAGTCAGAACACATACATTTATAGATTACGTTCTCCATCTTAGATAGGCATGGTTTGTGGTCCCACAAAACAATAACAGTAGTAACATCAAAGATCACTGATCACAGATCACCATAGCAAATATAATATTAATGAACAAGCTTGAAATCGTTCAAGAATTACCAAAGTGTGACATACAGACACAAAGTGACCAAATGTTGTTGGAAAAATGGTGCCCATGGACTTGCCCAGCACAGGGTTGCCACAGACCTTCAATTTATAAAAAATGCAATATCTACAAAGTGCAATAAAACAAAGCACAGTAAAATGAGGTATGCCTGTATTTAACAATAAACTGCAGGCACCAGAATTTTAAGAGAAGTAGGAGTCCAAAGTCCTCAGCACCACCACTTGAGCAAAGCATTTCATTTTTTCTAAGCCTGTTTATTCTGTTGAATGGCATTATGGCATTAATACTTGACTTTTCCTTTAGCTCCTACCTCCCCGTAAGAAAATACAGATTTCAAAAAAGAAAAGAAGAAAGTTTCCAATGGGCACAAGAGGAAATTTATTCTGCCTCTTATTCTGGGCTTGAAGGTCAGCCAAAAGCCAGACTAACCCAATGCAGAGAAAATCCTTTTCCTCATCAAGTTAGAATCAAAGATGAGCCACAGGTATAACGATTGTGCTTTGATGTTCTAGATCTGGGAATTAGCGAAGTTACAGGCTGCCAAGTTCCCTCTTTCCCAGCCACTTGATTCTTAATTTGTTGTTAACCATTTTGTTGCACTCTCTTTTGTATCTCCAACCACATTTTACCCATTCTTTCTCCAATGGTAGACACCCAAGTGATCTCCCACTCCTGATCTGAGTTCAGTTTGGGTTTTGTCCACAAAGTACCTCCTCTGTTAACTAATCTATCGTCCCCTAATTGGTTTGTGATGTAATATGTGTCATAAAAATGTCCGTGTATACATGAATCTTCAGCTGAGCCCTTTATTCTACCCCAGGGGTCTCTTCTTGCACCAAAACCACACTGATTTTATTACCAAGGGTTTGTATAACTGGAATAAGTCTCCCTCATTATTTCTATTTTTCCAGCTTAACTTGGTTATTTCTGGATCTTTACGTATTCAGAAAAATATATCAAGTTTCCAAAAAATCCAACTGAAATTTTTATTGGGTTGCATTGAATTTGTGGATTAATTTGGGAAGAATAAATATCATTATAACATTAAGTTGTGCCATCTAAGAGCATAGAATGTTTCTCTATTTTTTCAAATGACCTTCTGTGCTATTTATTCAAGTCTAAAAATTTTTTTTTCCCATAAAGGTCCTGTAGAGTCTTGGTTAAGTTAATTTCTAGACCTTATATTGTTTGTGTTGCTGTTGTTAATTAGATGTATTTTTTTCCATCATAGCTCCTAGTTGGTTAATGCTAATGTAGAGAAGCCCTGTTGATTTTTTAAATTGATGTTGTCTCCAACTTTGTTGAATCATTTTTTAGTTCACATATTTCATTGATTTTAGTTTTTTAACTAATCTACGATTATTTACATCTTCCCTTTAGTCCTTTCAACTAATATTTCTTTCTCTTTTTTTAACAACATTTGCCAGAATCTCTAGTACAGTGTGGTAAACCTTGTCTTGGTCATCCTTGTCTTGTTCCTGCTCTTAAATTAATGTTTCTCCTTTAAGTATGTATATATGTATAGGCTTTCGGAATATAACATTTTGAGGATTTTTACTCAATTTGTCTGTGTATCTCCCATGTATACAGGCGGTATACTTGTTATTAAACTTATCTTTCTCTTGTTAACCTGTCTTTTATTACAAAGGCTCTCAGCCAAGAACCTAGACAGGTAAAGGGAAAATCAATTTTCCTCCTCTACAATTTCTTATTAATTCCTTGTAATACAAAATTTTCCCCACCCTTCTTAAGTACACAGGATGATTTTTTTTTAATTTTAATGTTTATTTATTTATTTAATGTTTTATTTATTCTTGAGAGAGAGAGACAGAGTATGAGCGAGGGAGGGGCAGAGAGAGAGAGAGGGACACATAATCTGAAGCAGACTCCAGACTCTGAGCTGTCAACACAGAGCCCAACGTGGAGCTCCAACTCATGAGCCGTGAGATCACGACCTGAGCCAAACGAAGTCAGACGCTCGCTCAACTGACTGAGCTACCCAGGCGCTCCGATGTTTGTTTATTTTTGAGAGAGAGGCACACACAAAGTGTGAGCAGGGGAGGAGTACAGAGAGGGAAGCACAGACTCTGAAGCAGGCTTCAGGCTCCAAGCTGTCAGCACAGAGCCTGACAGGGGGCTCGAACCCACGAACTGTGAGATCATGACCAGAGCTGAAGTCGGATGCTTAACCAACGGAGCCACGCAGGAACCCCCACAGTATGATTATTTAAGTTCTTGGTCTGTCTGTACCAAAAATTCTGTTTCAGATGATGCCTCATTCAGTGTGCTGTCTTTTTTTTTTTGTCTTCAGTGTCTTATTACTTTGAGTTCAGATACCTTGGAGGTAACAGCTGCTCTCTGGTTCCTCTGTTGGGGAAGCCCTGAACGCCTGGCCCCGGTCCATGTTCCTCAAAGCATACTTCAAGTGAGAGGTGGGAATAAGCCCACAGCGAGAGCCCCAGACTCCACACAACCGCTGGTGGCCGTCCCTGTTTGCTGCCACTTCACCAGGAAACTCCCTTGACTCAAGTTGCACATTTAAACCGCTAGAAAACAATGGCACCAGGAGAACATATTGTCGGGCCACCAGTTTGGGGGGTTGAGAATGGAGGTTTGTTAGAATGATCATCAGAACATGACTGGTCAATCTGCCTCTTTTCACAAACTGGGCAGCAGGTCAGGGCTTTTGCGATGCCCCTCCTCCCATCGCTGCCTCCAGCCATCCTTCACCCCAGGCTTCAGCCTGCTTCCAACCTCATCCCTGCCCCCATCCCTACCCCTCACTCCATCCGGGCATCCTTCAGACTCCTCAGGGATTGCTCACAGCTTTAAAAAAAATTATTCTTCATATTCTTGCTTTCCCGCATTTTGGTAGTGCTTTCTGGGTTGATTTGGGAAGAGGCATTCAAACAACCTATGACAGTTTTTGCCACGTTGCCAAGCAGAAAAAGTTTTGACATAAAATGCCATGCAAATAAATATAAAATATGCTAATTATGACAAATGCATACTTGATAATGATCAACATTCTGAGAGCTCAAAAAAGGAAAAGCTTTCTTATACTAATTGGTTATTTTGTGACATATTGTTATTAACATAAAATGACTGTGAGAACATTTATTTTAAGCTGCTTAAATGTCTGTGAAGATAGAGGTTCGACACAAACACCAAAGGAGTGATGACAGATGATGTTAGGATTTGTTCATCGAGAATCATGGGCATCTGCACCGTCACTGCACTGTGTGTCCCTCACGCAAACACTGAATCTTCCTCACTTGAAATGATACACCATATTGCTAGGTTTGCTCCCTTGATGATACAACAAAACGAGGTAACTCCTGGAATGATAAAACTCAAACAACAAAACCCCAGCGCTCAGTGTTTTTCTGAGAAACCTCATCAGTCCCCATGCCCTTTCCCCTACTTTTCGCAAGACCTCTCACCTAATTAGATAGGAATCTATGCCCCACTAACTTTGAGCCCCAGCGCTCCTCCATCACAAAGCTCTGGAAGCTTTGGAATCAAAGTCTGAACTTCACTGCCAGCAATCGCAAAAGGCCAATCACCTGGCAAATAAGAGACTGGCTAACCAGTAACGAAGTCACAAGCTCCTTCCTTGACAACAGAGCTTGTTGTTGTTGTCGGCTCCTCCCTTTGACAACAGAACTCACATGTAGCTGCAGGGAGGGAGCCCTAGAATTGGAGGTATAGCACTGAATTCTATTCTTAGCCCTTCCATCAAACTGAGGATATGCCCACAAGCCAGGTCACTTCATCTCTCCAAGTATCAATGTCCAAATCAATTTTGTAGAACCTCTGTGAGTACAGATCACACATGAAAGCACTTCAGAACTGCCTGTTTAACAGATACGGGTGTATTGCATCAGTATTAGTGTGAAATAAACATGGTTAATTTCCCAAAACACAAAAGCATTTCTCTAGGTCTAGACTAGAAATAACTTGCCTAAAATCCTGAAAGCATCTTTCCTTTAGGTTGAGATATAAAGTGCAAGTCTACATGGGAGGGGGTCTACTTCAATTTATGAGTCACCAGGACCTGGGATACATGCACTTTCCACACATTTGTTGAAATGAGGACTGTGAGTTTCTGCAGTAAGAGAGGCAGATGTGGCTACTAGATGTGGGTAAATCTACCTGGGAATCTTGTTTATAATTTTGCTGTCCTAAGCCATCACTCTTGGCAGGATTACTAAAAGAACAAACATTGTTTTTGCAAGACTTTCCCCCTGGATGTCTAAACATTTTAATCCATAATGATCAATTTATCTGAGTCTTAATATTTATCTATCATGACGCACACTTTTGACCAATCACCACTCAGCTGAAAAGCTGCAGCCCAGGAGCTGAAAATCTCACAGCAAAAATAAAATTGTTTTCACTTAGGAAGTACAGACGGTGAGTTCATTTAAGCATTTGAGATGCATCTTCCTTCAACACAACAGCCAGATGTTGTCATCTATTTCCTTCAAAACTTGGGGCGATGAATAGAAAAAAAACAATCATTTGATCGTGCTTGCAGACAATTACTTGACGAAGTGAACTAAATTCCCTTCAGGACGGAAAGCTATCACCTTGGTGGTGCTACTAATTCCCCCTGTTTGCCCTTTACTATACTCCTGGTACTTCCCCAACTTACAGGTTTTCCTTATTCCAAAGGGAAAACTTAAATATCTGGTTGAACCACATGAATTGCCACTCTTTCAGGTCAAAAATGGTGGAAGGCTGGCTCAGATTATGTATAGGTCTAGACAGACAGCATAGATTCAAAGCCCATTTCAGCCACTTCCTAGGCCTAAAACCACAGGTGGTTATATATTTTTTCTAAACCTCGGTTTCCCCATCTGTGTATGAGATGTAATAATATTGTCAATCTCAGTTGTGAAAATTAAGTAAGACAATACACAAAAGTACCTATCATAGTACCTGGCACACAGTGATTTCTTAGCACATGCTGCCTTAACCAACCGAAAATAATTCCACCCACCTGTATGTCCAACGCTTAGAATAGTGCTTTTTTTGTTGTGTGTACCGAATAAAGTTTATACCAGATTGACTGATTTTGGTCCTCCATGTTATTACAATTGTCAGTTATGTGTCCATAATCCTATGTGAATATTTGTATATTTTGGTCTTAGAGCCTAATGTTCCTATTTAGCTCCAAATATTTTCTTAGAGAAGTGACCTGGATCACTCCAACATTTAGAGGAAGAGCAGCAAGGAGGAGTGGGTGGCAATTTGGAGGAAAAACATGGGACGTCAGGTCCTATAAGGCAAATGAAAAGAGTATTTCGAGGAAGAGGGAGTGAGAAGCCTTGCTGTGTGCTCCTGAGAAGTCTATAAGCTGAAGGTTCAGGACCAACCATTGGATTTGGCAATAACGAAGTCATTGATGACCTTGGCAAAAGGAACTTCAGTGGAATTCTGGGAACAAAAGCTTAAATGGATTGATTAAAGGTAGAATGAGAGTAAGGATGTGAAGCATTGAAAATAGACAATGGCTTTTGTTATAGAATAGAGCATAGATTTGGTGGCACACTCAGTAAGACATTTAGGGTCAAGATGGAGTTTTCAAAGATGGGATTATACACGTATAAGAAAGGGAAATTGATCGGGAGGAAGAGAGGGCACAACTGCAGGACTACAGTCCTCAAATAGACCAAAAGTGATACAATCAGTGCATGAGTGGATACTTCAGCCTTAAGCCAGAGCAGGGACTGTCCCTCCAGATAGGAACAGTGGGAAGGCAGAGTATTGAGTATAAAGGCAGGAGATTGCTGACTTTGCTGATGGAAGTCAGGTAGTTCTCTTCTGATTGTTTCTATTTTCTTAGTGAAATAGGGGTCAAAGTAATCAGCTGAGAATGAGCGGAGGATAAGGATTGCATACAGAAGAGGAAGTGTGACTGGCTCTGTTGGGAGTAGGGGAGCCAATGGACTAGGAAATTGTAGTGGAATTGCGAGGCATGCTGGGAGCCCATCTGAGATGTGTGATTGTAAATGTAAAGTTAATGAGTCAGTACAATATTGAGTTTTTCTTCAGCCATAGTTAGCTGCTCAGATACAGGCATAGATTAGACCAAGCATGGGTTTCACCAAAGTCAATGGTTTGCTTGGCCAGTCTGACAGAGAGAGTACATGGCAAGGGGTGTGTGCAAGAGACTCTTTATGGTGATGCACCACAGGGAATCTGAGCTGCAGAAAGAGAGAAAAGAGGTGATTTAGAGGTATGATAAATGGCAAAAAGATGGAGTAGCCAATGGTGGTCCCAGTGGGAGAAGAATGTGGGGGTTCTTTAAAAGTGAGCTGGGAAGATACGGTTTCTAATATGGTTATTAGAAATTAAGCTCCATGAAATTAAAATTTAGGATGTAATATGGATACTCTACTGATATGGTCAGGAGTATGAGTGCACAGTGGGAGGGCTAAAGGCATGTGAAGGACAATGTCATAGAAGTGGGAACTTAGTGAAAAGTTGGAGTGGATTACCTAGGCTGACATCTTCATGAATGTTGAGAGAATTGATGTGGACAGGCAGGCAGTGATCCATGTGGTTCAATCCTCATGAACGAGGGGAGTGGAGCAAGATTGTCAGTTGACTTCAAGAAGGAAGGGTGTGGGCTTGAAGAAAGTGGGGCTTTTGAGAGGAGGGAGAGGAAAAATTCTCCGGAAGTATCAATGCAGAGCAAAGAGGACATGTGCCTTATTCTGAGCACTGTGGTACCTAGAGTAACGGAGGCAGGGGGGTGGATATGACCGGGCTGGCAAAGAGCCCAACCACCATTTGAAAACTGTAGGTTGAGACAGAGCAAGAAACAAAGGTCATTTTCAGAAAAGAAATTGGAAATGAAGAATTTTGACTGATGACAGAACTTTGCCAAAGGCTGAGTGTTGGGGCACGGGTGACAGAGTGAGTGGGGAGATCGGGTTAGGGCAGTAACGCACCAAGGTGTATGGAGGCAAGAATCTAAACATGATGGAAGACCCAGGAGACTTAGACTTCTGGAAGGTCTCTGTCTGTAGGCAAATGAAGTCACCTCTGATTCCTCTAAAACAAGAACCACTCTGGCTCTTCTCCATGCCTTCCACAGAGTCGAGTTAGGGAAGTTTACTGAGTGAACCAGTGAATGAATGCGTGACCTTTGTAAAATACAGGGAAAGACTGGTGCCATGAGAGAGGGGTGGAGGGAACAATTCACTGCAAGGTCAGATGGCAGGAGCCTTTTTATGGAGAAGTAGAAGAGTAGAGTGGAAAGACCAGAATCGGGAGTCAAAAGGCACAGTTGAGTCCCTAATCTGTCACTTAGGTCTTGGGGAAAGTCGTGTCATCTGACTAAATATCACTGGCCTCATCTGTAAAGTGGGCCTTTCCTGGGGAGCCCCTTTGGGGGTCCCATACTTCTATGGCAACACCTCTTGAAGTTGACTTGAAGATTGTGTAGAGCTATACACGTGCAAGAGTGATGGTAAAGAGAGGAGAGGTAGAGCTGAGTCCACATCCTCTCTACTCCCAGCCCTTTGCCTGTATGCCAACATCCACTCCCAACTACTCTTAGAACATTCATCCTTTTGGTTTTGAAAGATGTCCCTCATTATGCATAACATATTAAAATAATAACTGCTAACTCCACAGAGAGCATTCTGGAACAATAAGCAAGAATAGCTCAGATGAGAAGCCCGGGTCCAAGACAGGCCAGGTGGTGTTACCTCAGGATGTGCGGCAAGGACCATCACAGCCCCATGACGTGGCTGGCTATAAATAAGGCTGAGAAAGGAGGGATCAGAGCCATCCACTCCCACACATGCCCAGGCTCACGGCAGCTACATACAAGTTGGAGAGATGATGTTTGTCTTCGACTCTCCCATGTTCTGAGTGAGAACTTTGGCCCAGTTTTAGAAGCCAAATGAGCCTTGATAAGCAGGGGTGGGTGGGGCTTCCAGAGGCAGGAATCTCAGAGTTCTATAAAGCCTAACGGGGCACCTCTCGGTAACTCTCCCAAGGACTGTGAATTGCTGGCTTTCTGCTTATTTCTCTGGAAATGCAACGGCTGTTGACTTCAGTGAAGCGGGTCTTGCAAGTGAAGAAAGCAATGCAGGAAGCCTCGCTCTCACCTGCTAGCCTTCTCCCAGGAGCCCACCAAAGGTGAGTCACATTGTTCCCAGGGACTGTTGCAGGCCACTCTTTGAGAAGGGTCGTGGTACCAGTAAAAGATGGGCAGAGGGCTGCCTTGAGGAAAAGCTCGGTAGAATCCCAGTGAAAAGCAGGCAAGGCTTGTGCACAGCCTTAGATAGGCAAGTTAACCCCTTAGGGTCTCAGCTACCTTCTCTCTAAACAGGTGGTCCCTCAGCTGCAGAGCTCCGGGATCCCGAACCTCTGATACCTGTTGTTCACAGATGATGACATCTTTCACTCCCCCAGCTGCACAAAGCAGTGGAAATATCAGTACCAGGGACCCCCCATCATTCTCTTCTCCACCACTGTTTCCACCTTTACCCTGAGCTCCTGCCAAGACCTGCAGCATTCTGTGCCAACTGCAGTGTTAGTCACACCCGCTGCCTCAATCACTGCAGCAAGGTTCCCAATGGACTGGGGATCAGAAGCATGTTTCACTGCTCTCGGATTTCATGAGAAGGGGAAATGGGATGTAAAGATAAGTGTGTGTGCGTGCGCGCATGCGCAGCGGGTTGCGCACAGAAGCACACACGCATACCTTTTATTTGTAAACACTCCTCCGCTTTGGCCCATGTACTTGGAGCCTACCAGCGTTGGTAGTAAAATAACTACAGCTAGCACCTCGGGACCCACTGCGCCGTGGGACTAGCCCATTCCTCCCACACTGCATTCCATGAATACTTAGAAAAATGACTATGATCTAGTGTCTTCCCTTGCCTGGGACCCAGGGAACCTGGC
This sequence comes from Herpailurus yagouaroundi, assembly GCF_014898765.1. Classification (NCBI taxonomy): domain Eukaryota; kingdom Metazoa; phylum Chordata; class Mammalia; order Carnivora; family Felidae; genus Herpailurus; species Herpailurus yagouaroundi. Next base: position 103,208,180 of record NW_024412388.1, on the reverse strand, counting down.
TGTACGAATGTGTAGAGAAGGGCTGATGCTCCTTAAGCTTCTTATTCTCTTACTGATTCTCTGCCATTGTCCACATTCTCCCCCACCCTTTTTAGACAAGTCTAATGTCCCAGCTCAGCATTTAACCTGTTTTTGTATTTGTGAGGAAGGGATTGACCTGGGTGTGCTTGTTTTACTAAGCAACAGTGGGCTTCCCAGAAAGAGACAAACCTCAGAGCTCAACCAACCTGCCTCTCTTTCTGGCATCCTTGGTTCACACTTGGGATCTTTGTTCACATTTCCTTTTTCTGATGTACTCATAGCTCATCCCATTTTCTGTGGCCTGGATGAGCATTAAGCATCCAACTCTTGATCTCAGTCAGCCCAGGTCTGGGTCTCAGAGTCTTGACTTCAAGCCCTGCATTGGGCTCTGCACTGGGCATGAAGCCTACTTTAAAAAAAAGCAACCAACCAAACAAAAAACCCAATCTTTTTTATGGGTCTCTCTGTATTTCTGTCCCTTCCACAACACCAGCTCAAAATCTAACCCAAGAACTGCTCCCATCTTAGCTTATGCTTCACTGCCTGTTAAGGAAGAATCGGGCCTTCCACTTGATGGTCCCCACCTGCTTTTCTCCTGTGCTGTGTTCCTAATCCCCTCCACTCTCCACTCCACAGGAGGGGACTGTGTTCAGTCACCCTCCACTGTGACTGCCGTCCCACCGCCCCCCACCTTCAGTTCTTCATCAGCAGAAGCTCCACTCATCCATCAAGGTTTATCTCCAATGTAGCCTCTTCCACAAAATGTTTCCTGAGCCTTCTACCCATAAGAAATCTCTGCTTCCTCCAAACTCCTGTGGGATTCTGCCTATATCTCTTTTGAGGCCCTTATCACATTCTAACTCTCCGTCGGGGTGTGCATGTATATATGTATGTTTTCGTCTATTCCTCCCACTGGTCAAGGAAGTCCTCAAGAATCTTGACCTCCTCCATGGGGCGCCTGGGTGGCTCAGTCGGTTAATTGTCTGACTTCAGCTCGGGTCATGATCTCACGGTCTGTGAGTTCGAGCCCTGCGTTGGGCTCTGTGCTGACAGCTCAGAGCCTGGAGCCTGCTTCGGATTCTGTGTCTCCCTCTCTCTCTGCCCCTCCCCTGTTCATGCTCTGTCTCTCTCTGTCTCAAAGATAAATAAAAGCATTTAAAAAAAATTAAAAAAAAAAGAATCTTGACCTCCTCTTGTTTTTTGCCTTTCCTTTCTACCTCTACAGCCTCTCCCTAGCACAGTGCCTGACATATAATAGTGAATTCTGGAACACAAGAGAAGGAGGAGAGATGGAATAAAGAAATAAAAGCTTAATGCATATTCTTGAACCAAGCAACCTCCTCAGAACAAAACCAGTTTTAAATGAAATAAAGTGATTACTCTCTGGAGAAAATGCAAGATTAAAAGGGCCCTCTTAACTCCAGTGGTCTGATGTTTCTGGAAGCCTCTACATGTTAACTTTTCTTCAAGGCTCTGGAATCCATTTCCAGAAATAGCTCCCTACTAAGATCATTACAAAAGCTACCAAGTGGCTGATTCTTGGAACCTTTCCTTGAAAGCTGAGATTTCTAATTGGAAAGAGAGGGAGGAAGGGAGCTTAGAGAAGGCAGAATGAAAACAAGTCTGAGGGGAAAGCTAGCCAAGCACAAGACCAGTGCTGGCTAACCATTAGCTCCAACGTACTAGGGAAGATACTCCACAAATATTTGATAGTACAAACTCCAATTATTTGGGAGGAACACCAAATAAATAGGGTAGATAACTAAATTCCAAACCTCTCTTGTCAGAAATGGATGAACATTTATACTTTGCCTCACTGTTTTGTGATCCTGTGACCCACTTTGCCTCACAGCACTTCAAAGTGACCTTTCTGATGGGAGAACTGGGGTTTACCAGAAGCCCAGAATCCTCAAGCTGATTGACAAATGCACTCAACCTGAGCTACAGTTATGGCGGCATACAGCTAAATGTATAAGCCTGTGGAGCCATTCTGCCCCTCACCATGGTCAGGAATTCTGTAGCCAGATATGAGTCAAAGGACCCTAGTGGCCCTCGTGAGTGCCTTGGTGACACCCAAGGTGGTGAAAGGACAGGGTATTTCTAACACATGAGTAACTATGAAGGTACTCTGAGCACATCACTTCACCAATGTATGCCATGATTTGACCATCTGTAAAAGGAAGAACATCACTAAATTTGCCAGATTTCAGGTACTTTCGTGTGTGAACAGATGGAGGTGGACCTGGTGAGCTCTGTACTTGTAGCTGGAAGGAGAAACTCCAGAATTTCACCAGGGATATTAGCAGTCAGGATTAAAGCAAGGTGGGTAGGTCCAGGAAAGAAACAGATTATCTCTTTCCTCTTCCACTGTCTCCTTCCCCATTTCCTCTCTGTTCCATTTAGAATTATTCTCTCTGTCTTCCATATTCTCACAGCATTTGCTTCTTACACTATGTATTTAGCTGTAAAATGCCTGCCTCTTCCATTAGACTGTGCTCTCTTGGTGGGCACAAAGGATGTCGTCTTCACTACTGGGCATCAAGAACATTGTGTGGGATGTGCTCAGTAAATACCGGGAGGCCCAATCAGGAAAAGCAGAGAGGATGGAATCAAGCATAAAAGTGCCTTAAAAAGTAGGAAAACAGTAAGTGTGTTCTTGTGAAGTAAAAAGAAAGAAGAAGGGGGAAGGAGGTTAATGAGAGGGGCACCTTAAAAATGAATGAGATTTTTAAAATTATATCCTATGGGGTTTATAACATGTGTAGAAGTAAACCATATCACAATAATAGCTCAAAGCGAGGGAGAGGATAAATGAGGTTAAACTAAAGTATGGTTTTTCACTGTTCAGAAAGTAGAAGTATTAATTTAAGTTAGAGTACAATAAACCAAGCATGTATATTGTAATCTCTCTGAGGTCATTGCTAAACGGAAAAGAGGGGATAAAATGGAATAATAATAAATACTTGCTTAATCCAAAAGAATACAGGAAAGAAGAAATAAAGAAACAAAGTCCATATGAGAGAAATGGAAATAAATAGTGAGATAATAAATTTAATCCCATCTATATTAGTCACCACAATAAATATAATTGGACTAGTTACTCCAACTAAAGCATCAATATTGTAAGACTTTTTAAAAAACAAACAAAAAAGACCTAACTATGTGCTGTTTAGAAGAGATATGTTTTGAATATAAAGACCCTAAGAAGTTAAAAGTATAAAAGGACAGCAAAAGATATACGATGCAAACAGTAATAAAAAAAAAAAAAAAGGCAGCTTTCTTAACATCAGGAAAAGTAGACCTTATGGAAGAAATATCACAAAGATAAAGAGGGACATCTAATAAGGATAAGAGAGTCAAATGGTTACAGAAAGATAACCATCTCAAATTTGCATTCATTTGACAACATAGCTTCAAAATGCAGGAAAAATGGATGAAATAATTGCTGTGTTATATTTTGAGAAGACTGGCTGGAGACCACTTGTAAGATTTTGATTGTTATCTCCACTACAGGTTTTCTACAGTTCCTGCTGTCCCCTTGGCCAAAACAGATACTTGGCCAGAGAACGTGGGGATCCTTGCCTTGGAGGTCTATTTCCCAGCCCAATATGTGGACCAAACAGACCTGGAGAAATATAACAATGTGGAAGCAGGGAGGTACACAGTGGGCTTGGGCCAAACCCATATGGGCTTCTGCTCAGTCCAGGAGGACATCAACTCCCTGTGCCTGACGGTGGTACAGCAGCTGATGGAACGCACGCAGCTCCCGTGGGACTCTGTGGGCAGGCTGGAAGTGGGCACTGAGACCATCATCGACAAGTCCAAGGCTGTCAAAACAGTGCTCATGGAGCTCTTCCAGGATTCGGGCAACACTGACATTGAGGGCATAGATACCACCAATGCCTGCTACGGTGGCACTGCCTCCCTCTTCAATGCTGCCAACTGGGTAGAGTCCAGCTCCTGGGATGGTAGGTGCTGCCTGAGACCTTGTGTAAGACAGGAGCTGGGTTCGAGGTTGGATCCTCAGTTTTGTTTCTTCATTTCCCCAGTGGTTTCATCAGGGAATGAAGGACAACTCATTTATACAGCTGCTGCTGTCATCAACAACTACAATGATGATAACTGCTTAGACTTGTATAGCTTTATACTGTTAATTAGGCAGCATGTTCACATAGCCATTCACTTCCAACAGCCTAGGAAGTGATTTTGATGCCTAGTTTATCGGTGAAAAAATGGAGGGTCCAATATCTTACACCTAGTGTGTGGCAGGGGTGAGATGCCAAACCAAACCCAATATATTCCTCTCTCTTGTAAGCTTCTCTTTAGCCTCTGAGAGACAGAAATTTGTACAAGTTTAGATGTTAAGGGGAAGACACCCTGGTAGAAATAGACCCAGAGAATCACAGGATACACTAGTACACAGAGTATTTCTTCTCTTTCTCCCTTTCCTGGTTACTAGGAAATTGTTTTTTGCTTAACATACGAACATTATCCTGTCTCTTACTTATATTTTCCCTCAAGGATATATTAGAGGATGAACACCTGTTGTGATAGCAAGAAAATGTCCAAGAGAAACAGAACAAGTTGAGAGTTTGAAACCTAGCTCTGTTGATCATTGTTGACAAGTCCCTTAACCACTTTGAGCCTCAGAGTTCTTATTTGGTGACCTGCCTTGCAGGGATGGTAAAAAGACTGTAGAAGAGATCCACAGAGCTGTGAAAGAACATTTCTGTCAAGGCACTTAGTATATTTACTAAGTTGGAAACTAGAGTTTAAAACTGCAGAAACCATAATTAACATTAATTGTAAAGTCTTAATGTTGGCAGGGAACTTAAAGTTTATCTAATCAAATATTCTTTATTTAAAGAGAGGCCAACAAGAGTTGAACTCTTTGCCTCTGATCACACAGCATGGCAGTGCAATTCACACATCCATTCAGTATTGATTCTGACTGTTCTGTGTAGCCTCACCATCAAAGGTTCCATTGACTTGGGATGTCCCAGCCCCTACATCATCAAATCTGTTCTTACAATGCTTCTCCTACTTGGCACTTATATTATTGCCTGTCCAGCAACCCCTACTTCTGTCATCACCAATATTTCCAGTCAAGCATTTAGTTGGAGAATAGAAATGAAGGGCAAGGGACACTCACCAACCTTTAACCAAAACTCAGAACCTTGTTCAGGAATATCATAAGCTTCAAGCATGTCATTTCAAATGAGTAGATTCTGCTGAGTGGCAGCATACTCCACAGGAGGGTATCCTTCTTTAACATGATGTCTTGGTCAGAGGGAGGAAAAAAAACTACTGAGATGTGAATCATTTTGTATCAAAACAAAAGCGTATTTAAACTTTAGCCTAATGGCAACCACCAAGACTAGACAAAATCAGTGTAGGTGGGATTTCTGCTTTGACCTGGCCAACGTTCCACCTGGGGTCCCTCAGATGGACAGAGATGGTTCTGGGACTTACCAGGAATTTCAGAATCACTCCAGAGAGACAGCAGGGTATGAGGGAAGGAAAAAGTCGTATAGCCTCAGATTGTCCAGCAGACTTCAATTTTTGCTCTTTTTTTTTCCTCAGTGAAAGTAATTGAAATTTATAATTAAAAAATATACACATACACAAAAGAGTGGACAGTGAAGAAAAAGTTCCCTTTCGACACCCCATTATCACTTTCCAGAATTTCACGCTAACGGTTTCTATATATTCTTCCAGAATTTTTCTATGTACTTCCGAGCATACACATAAGTATTCAGTTTTAGTTTTTAACATTGTACATATTATTCCTCATCTCCATGATGTCTTAGAGGTCATTTTATATCAATATATATAAGGTCTACTTCATCTTTGAAAAGCCTTATAATATTCTATTGATGAATATGCCAAACTTTATTTAATTGGTCCCATATTGATAGATCTTTAGGCGGTGTATTTTTTACAATTATACAAAAATGTTTTATTTTTTAATTAGAGAGAGAGAGAGCCTGCAAGTGGGAGAGAGGGGCAGAGGGAGAGAGAGAGAATCTTAAGCAGGCTCTATGCTCAGTGTGTAACCCAATGGAGGGCTCAATCCCACAACCCTGGGATCATGACCTGAGCTGAAATCAAAGTCAGCTGCTTAACCGATTGATTGAGCCACCCAGGTGCCCTTAAAAAAATGTTTTAATGAACATTGTATAATAGCTTGTGATAATGTGGTAAGAATAAGTTCTTAGAAATGGAGTTGCTTCATATGTTGATTTGAAAGTTTAATAGAGGGGCACCTGGGTGGCTCAGTCAGTTGAACCTCTGACTCTTGATTTCAGCTCAGGTCATGATCTCACGGTTAGTGAGATTGAACCCTGTATCAGGCTCTGCGCTGACAGAGCAGAGGCTGCTTGGGATTCTCTCTCTCCCTCTCTGTCCCTCTCCCGCACACATACACACTATCTCAGAATAAATAAATAAACTTTTAAAATAAATAAATAAAAGTTCGATAGAATGTGCCAAATTGTTCTTCAAGATGTACTAAAAAGTACATTCTTATAATACATATTATCAAACTTTCAATCATTGTCAACTTAATAGGGAAAAATAAGAATTTGTCTTTTTTTTTCATTATAAGAGAACTTCAATATTTTTTGGGATGTTCATTGGCCGTTCTCCTATTACATACCTTGTTTTTTTTATGAGACTTTTATAAATGAAAGAAAATAGCTTTTTGTTGATTTTAAATATTGTAAATATGTCCCCAGTTTGAGCTTGTTTCTTTTTTTTTATTTTTTTAATGTTTATTTATTTTTGAGAGAGACAGAGACAGAGCGTGGGGCGGGGGGCAGAGACAGAGACACAGAATCTGAAACAGGCTCCAGGCTCAGCTGTCAGCACAGAGCCTGACGCAGGGCTCAAACTCACGGACCGTGAGATCATGACCTAAGCCGAAGTCGGACACCCAACCGACTAAGCCACCCAAGCTCCCCTGTCTGAGCTTGTTTCTGATAAAAAGTTTGAATTTTTAGATAGCCAAATTTATTAATCTTTTCTTTAACAGCTTCTAAATACTTTTTTTTTATAGTTTCCAAACTATATATAAACTATATATAAAACAATATTTTTGTTGTTGGGGATGGAGTTGGGAGTTGTTTGAATTCTTAAAAGAAGGTTCTTGGGTTTCAGTGAATTTGTGTTGGAATCCTGACCCTAAACCCTTATCATACTATCTATTAGCTGTGTGCCTTGGCCAAGTGACTTAAGTTCCTTGGGCCTCAATTTCTTTGTCTATAAAGAGGGAATAACTGTACCTGATATATAGGCTTATTGTGAGAGCAGGGATATTTGTTTTTGTTCACTGGTCTATCTTCATTACCTAAAATTGTGCCTGGGTCATAGAAAGCACCCCATCTACTCAAGATTTGGTAGGGATGATAATTACATCTTGTCTCTCATTACAGGTCGCTATGCAATGGTGGTCTGTGGAGACATTGCAGTCTATCCCAGTGGTAACGCTCGTCCCACAGGTGGGGCTGGAGCCGTGGCCATGCTGGTTGGACCCAAGGCCCCTCTGGCCCTCGAGAGAGGTCTGTGATAAACTGTGGATATGTGGTACAAAGAGACTGTGCATGCATAGTCAAATACATAGCTCCCAATCCCAAACTGGCATACTCACTATGCAGAGCTAAAGTATGGATTTGAGGATGACATTGCTTGCCTTCAAAAGGCTGTATGTACTGGGGAGCAAAGGGCAGGGAGGAAGGGAAGAGAGGGATCGGTGAGCTTTCCTCTTCTGCACAATCACACATGGGGATAATGATGCATGGAACGAGTGGCATTGATGCTGTAGATGAGGACCCTTAAGGAGCTAGACTGGCAACTGAATATGAAAGAAGATAATTGGGTATGAGGAGAAAGGTTCTCCCTTGAGACTTTTGGCATCTATTCCAGATTTTAAGCCTGTATAAGTATGGAAAGGGAAATATACATCTCATGCCATAAGAGCAACAATCTTTTCAACTTCCTTTGAATGTGTGAGGGATGTTGAGTGGGTTCAGGCTTGAGCATGAGACAGAGGAAGACCAAGAAATTATTGGCACATGGTTCCCCTATCCTCTCTGCTCTGTGGGGACTGCATTGCACAGTCCTGAATCCCTCTGTGTGCCTTGCCAGGGCTTAGGGGAACCCACATGGAGAACGTATACGACTTCTACAAACCAGATGGGGCTACAGAGTACCCAATGGTGGATGGGAAGCTCTCCATCCAGTGCTACCTACGGGCCTTGGACAGATGTTACACATTATACCGTCAAAAAATCCAGAACCAGTGGAAGCAAGGTATGGGGCTCAGAGGGTAGAAAATGGGGACTCTTATTTCCATGGGGCCAAGGGTTTGTCCTAAAAGCTTAAGACAAGGTTTCTTCTCTCCTCCAAAAATGATCTCAAGAGAATTGCTTCATGTAATTCCTTTGACACCCTTTGACACCCTGTAAGTCATCGAGAGTGAAAGTACCCTTCCTCTGACACCCTTCCATGGGTCTATGCTTAAGTCCATCTGGAAGCCATCCAAATTCATGTATGAAGTTAAATGAAAGAAAGGAAGCAATTCAGAACCAAAGCCACCAGTAGGAAACCAGTGGGTGTCAGCCACCTGGGGAGGTACTGTGGTGAGTCAGAATAACCACCTCCTACTGGGGCTAGGATTTGTTTCTGTTGAAGCCAGGAGTGATTTGACTCATGATTTGTAGTTTGCTACCTCTTGAAGTCTGGTTGATGTTGAAAAATCTGACCTCTATTTTTGGTACACTAACATATTAGTGCTGAAAAATCTGACCTCTATTTTTGGTACACTAACGTATTAGTGATTTGTCTTTGGATGGTAATGTTACAAGTTAATTTTATTTTCACCTTTAGTTTCTGAGTTTTCCTGCTAAGAAAACATGTACCGCTTTCGTAATCCGAAAAGAAACAAACTTCAGCTTAAAAATACAGAGCAATCTACTTTAAAGAAAATACAAGGGTTCTTAACTGCGTACTCCTGCCCAGATAAGCATCAGGGTAGGAAAAGGCATGTACAAAAGTGCCAGAGCACGGATGCTCTAGGGGTGGCCTAAGGAGCCACTTCTTGACCCTTTCCACCACGCTGAGAGGAATGCCAGCTGCCACCGACCCCAGGGGTTAAGCAGTCCACCTGGACCTCTCTACCTCCCGTCCACTATAAAATCCCTCTTGGCTAATTACTCTCACCAGCTCGGAATCCTTTTGGCATTCTAATTTTGCTCCTTAACCTCGTACGAAATTTGATTGATGCTGCTTTGACTCTCAGCACTAAATTATAAACACTCCTAAGGGCAGAGGGCACATTGCCCTCCTCCTTGGAGTGAGAGAGACAGTCTGGGGTGTAGAGTCAGAGACATCAGAACCTAAATCCAAAGTCAGCCATTTTCAAGATGGGTAATCTTGGACACATGCCCTAGCTTCATATTTTAGAGACTCTGTTTCCTCCTCTGAAAAATAGAGAAAGTAATGCAACAGTAGTTTGATTTGGAGGAATTATCTGTCAGAAAGGTTGGCAACAGTAGAGAGGAAGAAAATATTTGTTTCTCTCACTTCTTCCTTTATAAGTAAGTGCTTAGCAGAATGCTCATTAAGTGAATGAACAAACCCATGTGGGTTGCTGGAGGCTGTGAGTCCCTCAGCACACTTAGGTCGCGGGACACAGGTCTAAATGGCTCATCTGCCATGGCACATCCTTGCTTTCACATTTCCTCTTCCAGCTGGCATCAATCGGCCTTTCACTCTCGATGACTTACAGTTTATGATCTTTCACACGCCCTTCTGCAAGATGGTCCAGAAATCTCTGGCTCGCCTGATGTTCAATGACTTCCTGTCAGCCAGCAGCAACACGAAGACCAGCCTGTATAAGGGGCTGGAGGACTTCAGGTGAGTCCTCTTTGGGGGAACCTAGAGGTTCGTGAGGGCTGAGGAAAGAGGAGGTTTCTGCACGTCTAGGCAGCCATGGGGGGAGAAGGGGCAATCCTCCAACACAATACCAATGACACGGAGTCCACGAGTTATTGGGTAATGGTCTGCATAGCGCCCTCCTCCTTTTATCTCAGGGAGCACAGGGCGTTTGCCAGCACCTCGAGATCAAGTGGCTATGAGAAGCTTCAGAGAATAAGAAAAAAAGGGGAAAGGGAGTGTGGCTAAATCATTCAGTCAAGAAACATTTTAAAAAAAATTTCTAATGTTTATTTATTTTTGAGAGAAAGGGAGACAGAGCATGAGCGGGCGAGGGGCAGAGAGAGAGGGAGACACAGAATCTGAAGCAGTTCCAGGCTCTGAGCTGTCAGCACGGAGCCTGACTCAGGGCTCGAACCCACAAACCGTGAGATCATGACCCTACCCGAAGTCCAAAACTTAACCGACGGAGCCACCCAGGTGTCCCAAGTCAAGAAAACATTTTATGAACATCAGCTATGCGTCAGGCATCATTACTAAACTCTAAGGACACCAGAATGAATGTGACTCCCTGGTCCCTGCCTTGAGGATCTTACAGAAACACCTAGAAGCAGATAATCACAGTATGGGATGGCAACTTCAGGAGCATCAGGCCTCATTCTCACTTGCCTTTGGTTTAATGTCTCACTTGTTGCCTCAATATCCTCCACCTATGAAATGGAGATAGTCTAGTTCACCCCCTTAGAAGAGTACTAGTTATTGAGGCATCACTCCAAGACATTTAGAAAAGAAGACTCTTCAATATACAGTTCCCACTGGGAAGAAAATATTCCCTTTTATTCTTGGTAGCTGTTTTTTTTCAGGTTTTGGTGCATTCTACCAACACTTGCCCCTACTGCTGACCTACTGCCCCTACTAACCTCACCACTAACTAAAATATCAAAATTAGCACAAACACTGCTTCTAAGACCCATGTCTTAGATCCATGTCTTAGAAGTAGTGTTTCTGTCCCATGAAAAACAAAATTCTAATATACACCAAAGGTAATAGATTACTGTCTTTAATATATGAAAGCCTCATCAACAATAAGATAAACACCCTGATAGAAAATGGAGAAAAAGATACGGACCAGAAATTTTCTCAAAGAAGAAGTGCACATAATCCTATTTTTCACCGTGTGCACTCAGTGGCAACAAATCTAAGCGAGTTACCATTTTCCTTACATAGCTGTTTTAAAATTTGAACACCCAGAAGTGACAAGGCTCTGGGAAGACAGGCAACCATGGACGTGTCAACTGACACAAGGACACTGGGGAGAAATAGGAAAACACGAAGCAAAGGCCTTGAAGAGGTGCACACGTTTTGGTTCAGTAAATCCACATGTTTAAGGGAACAGGTAGCTCTTTGCTGTAGTGTTTTCACTGGGGGACAGGCGTGGGGAGAGTAGTTAAGGTAGGGCACGTTGTACCATGACTTGTTCTGCAGCCTTTAAAAATAATGTTATGAGGGGGCACCTGGGTGGCGCAGTCGGTGAAGCGTCCGACTTCAGCCAGGTCACGATCTCGCGGTCCGTGAGTTCGAGCCCCGCGTCGGGCTCTGGGCTGATGGCTCAGAGCCTGGAGCCTGTTTCCGATTCTGTGTCTCCCTCTCTCTCTGCCCCTCCCCCGTTCATGCTCTGTCTCTCTCTGTCCCAAAAATAAATAAACGTTGAAAAAAAAAATTTTTTTAAAATAAATAAATAAAAATAATGTTATGGAAGATGATTTAATGTCATAGGGAAAATTAGCCAGGGAAGCATGATGAGTAGAATGCATAGCATGATTTTATTTTCCATTTAACTATACGAAAGCAGGATGTATTCCGCGAGAACAGTATGACCTAAGTGCTCTCTCTGAATGGTAGGACTCTTAGTGACATCGTTTTTCTTTGTGCTTGTCTGTATTTCCTAGAATTTTATAATAAAAACACGTGCCCCAAAGTCTTCTTTCCAGAAGCTGTTACTTCCCTCCCCTCTTATGCTGTCTCACCTGGCCTGTTTTTCTGGCCGCCTCCCAGGGGGCTAAAGCTGGAAGACACCTACACCAACAAGGACCTGGATAAGGCACTTCAAAAGGCCTCTCTGGACATGTTCAACAAGAAAACCAAGGCCTCCCTCTACCTCTCCACGCACAACGGGAATACATACACCTCATCGCTGTATGGATGTTTGGCCTCCCTTCTGTCCCGGTGAGTACTGTGTCTGGTCCCACCATCTCCCTCCCAACCCACGGTCAGAGGGGTCAACCAAGTTTGGTTCCTCTTCTAGCTCAGAAATGTGTAAGGAAGGAAAGAAAGAAGGAGAGAGAATGAAAGAAACTTGTTTCAAAAGTATATGTATAGGCAGCTTTACTATCGGTATTAAACAATGGTCTCCAACGTGATGTTGTATGATGTCAAGGGATGTGCAAGACCTGCCCGGATGCAGCAAGTATACAGGAGCACTTTTGTGCATGTTTTTATCCCATCCGTTTGAAATCTCTGTACTTAGGAAGAGAGTACACAGCACTCCACTGAGTTAGAGAGCACTTAACTGGTGGTTAAGAGTCAAGCTGTAGAACCTGCAACCTAGGTTCAAATACCACTTATCAGCTTTGACCTTGGAAAAATACTTAACCTCTGTGTGCCTCACTTTCCCCATCTATAAAATGTGTACACTAATAATACCTACCTTTTTGGGTTTTGATGAGTGTTAAATGTCTAAAAGAATTAAGGGCACCTTGGTGGCTTAGTCGGTTAAGCTTCTGACTTTGGCTCAGGTCATGATCTCACGGTCCATGAGTTCGAGCCCCATGTCGGGCTCTGTGCTGACAGCTCAGAGCCTGGAGCCGGCTTCGGATTTTGTGTCTCCCTCTCTCTCTGCCCCTCCCCCGCTTGTACTCTCTCTCTCAAAAATAAATAAACATTAAAAAAATTTTTTTTTTTAAGAATTGAAACAGTAGTGTTCAGCAAGTGCTCAGATGTTATTTGGTATTTCTGTTGATATTCTATTTTGTGGGTTTTATAAGGCGATACCTGTACTATAGTACCTGCATATAACATAGGATATATATAAATGCGTATATATATATATATGAACTCGATCAAATTATTACTGATGAGGGGATGATAAAAAAGTTACACGTGGTGAAACATTACCAGCAAACATGGAAGCCTTGAATTGGTCTGACCTCCAAACTTCCGAGTTCACTGAATTCATCTTGTCCTCATAGGTGAGAAGGAGCCCCTTTCATACCCCCAAATTCCGTTATGCTCATTGTGCCTTCGGTAGCTTGGGTTTAGTTGCTCTCCTCCCGGGAGATTTTCTTCTCTCTGGGCCTATCCCCAGGGTCTTCCAAAGGTCCCTATTTGCGTAGAGAGCCTGGAGCCCATTTCTACTTGCAAGAGGTTGACTAGATTGGGCCGATAGGTTGGTGGCTTATTTGAAGTGCACAGTATAATGCCAATACATTTCTGGGGTTTTCTTTCCCTCTAGGCACTCTGCCCAAGACTTGGCTGGCTCCAGGATTGGGGCCTTCTCTTACGGCTCTGGCTTGGCAGCGAGTTTTTTTTCATTTCGAGTGTCCCAGGATGCTTCTCCAGGTGAGTTCTATCAGGCACTTCTGGTAAGATTCATCTGGTAAAAGAAACCACGCTCTGCCTCATCACTACTGAGGCTCCTATCATGAGAGAACAATGTTGTGATTAAAAGCCAAGGAACTCCCTGAAGGGATTTAAGCAATGGAGTAAGTTTAACTAATGTAGTTGAAGCATTTGCCTGGCTCCTACTTGGACTCGACTGAAGAGAAACAAAGGCGAAAACGGGGGAACAAGTCAGGTCGTTCCAGCAAATGGACGAGGCAAGAAGTAATCAATGGTCATTTGTCACAACCGGTTAAAGGGAAGTTGGTGGGTTTGAGATATCCAATAAATATTTGCTGATTATTTTACGTCAGATGTGATCAGGGGTGCACACGTAAGCACTATGTGGGACATGCCTTGACTGGATGAGTGTGTTTGCTTGTATGTTTTGCTAACATTATGTTTGCTGACCTTTATCATTTCTTGACATGCTAAGCCACACACAGCACTTTCCTTCAGGGTCTGAACTTTCACAGAACCTCGCTGTCTATCGGACTCATGGTCAGCAGCAGTGATAATGACCGTGAAGTAGATTTAACAGTCTGGCCATTGTCTCCCAGGATCCCCCCTGGAGAAGCTGGTGTCCAGTGTCTCAGACCTGCCAAAACGCCTCGCCTCCCGGAAGCGTATGTCTCCCGAGGAGTTCACAGAAATAATGGACCAAAGAGAACAATTCTACCATAAGGGTAAGAAAAAGGGCAGGAAGAGAAAGAGACAGATTTTTGTTCTCAGATTCCATGCCAGGGGCAGAGAGCTGGGGATTCATCGGAAGTCTGGACTACAGCGGGCCAGCGCAAATATGCCTATGATATGATGGGGAGAAAATCTGTTATGTCTAAGGGTGCAAGAATTGAGTGGGGAAGCATTTGGCAGAGTAGAGAAGAGGGGGGAGGCAGCATGTAACTTCCCAGGATAGACTGTAGCTACCCACTCAAAACAGGATACGGGACAGTGTAGTCCCAAGGATACTAGATGCGTGGTCTTGAAAACTGCTATCTGTGTAACAGGTGAAAGAACCCAGACTTTGGAGCTGGATATTCCAATCTAAACTGACCTGTGACAAACATCAGCTCTTTATCTTTGGGGAAACTTTTGAAATCTTAGTTGTCTCATTCTAAAGTCATTACCAGCTTTGCAGGATTGCCAATTGATTAAATGAATTAATGTATATAAATAAGCTATCAACAGATATTACTATCTCTGCCTACCTGCCCCCTTTCCCTAAGAAACATTAAAAAAAAGTATTGCCCCCCCCCTAAAAAAAAGCAACAAAGGAAAAAAAGACAAAAGCTAAAGTTACAACTGGAAAGACCAGATGGTGGTTTAAAAAAATTTTTTTTTAATGTTTATTTATTTTTGAGAGAGAGAGAGTCAGAGCATGAGCAGGGGAGGAGCAGCGAGTGAGGGAGACCCAGGCAGGCTCCAGGCTCTGAGTTGTCAGCACAGAGCCCAATATGGGCTTGAACTCATGAGCCATGAGATCATGACCTGAGCCGAAGTCAGATGCTTAACCGACTAGCCACTCAGGCGGTGGTTTTAAAAACAGTACCAGTTGGGGCGCCTGGGTGGCGCAGTCGGTTAAGCGTCCGACTTCAGCCAGGTCAAGATCTCGCGGTCCGTGAGTTCGAGCCCCGCGTCGGGCTCTGGGCTGATGGCTCAGAGCCTGGAGCCTGTTTCCGATTCTGTGTCTCCCTCTCTCTCTGCCCCTCCCCCGTTCATGCTCTGTCTCTCTCTGTCCCAAAGATAAATAAACGAGATAAATAAACGTTGAAAAAAAAAAAATAAAACAAAAAAACAAAAAAACAGTACCAGAACAAAACATATTTTCTCAGAGACTTGGGACACATGGCTTGCAGTGTGATATGAAAAGGACCACAGAATTCACAGAAATGGGAACGTTCTGGAAAACTTTAGACCTAGTAGTCTGCATGTCTGCAACAGGGGACATGTTAGAATAAAGAAGAAAAACAAAATAAAAACAGGACCCAAGATGAATGCTGACAGACAAAGAACAGAAATACTACAATGCATCAGATCCAGAGAATTTAGGGCTAGGAAGGAAGTGTCTGTTAGAAGCCAGGAAGCTCAAAGGCACACATACCTCAAGCCAGATAGCATTGACAAAAGGACATGATGAGGACTTCAATAGAGGAAGGGTGAGCTTACTGTAGGGAAAGGTCATACTCCTTGAGGAAAAGTTCTAATAGGCAAGCCAAATAGTAGATTCAAGATGGCTGCTTGTGGTTCTTGGGCTGGTCCGGGGCTCTGTTGGTGGGGAGGTAACAGGTGGCCTCACAGCCCCTTGCAGCACAGCCAGGACAGCTTCACCGTGAAGGCATCCCCAAACTATTGTCTCTTCCCCACCCCCATGCAGCCTTCCCTAAGCATTGCTTCTGCTCCCTCCACAGTGAATTTCTCACCACCTGGTGACATAAGCAGTCTGTTCCCAGGCACCTGGTACCTGGAGCAAGTGGATGAGCTACATCGTCGCAAGTACGCCCGGCGACCGGTCTAAAGGTGGTGAGTGATTCTGCAGGGCTGGTGGCACAGAGCTTTTCCTCTTCAGATGCAGTTCCGATAGTGTCACCAGGCCAGACTGGATCCATAGCTCCAAGGTGATCAGAGGTGGGGAGTTTGTACCACGAGGACCACATCAAACTGTTGGGGCTCTTTGCCTTGGAAAGACTAGAGCTGGGGAAGGGCCGTGCTTGAAACTTGGGAATGTCAAAAAAAAAAAAAGGGGGGGGCAACTGGTTTACCCAATCTGCTCACCAGGGGAAGGTCTCCTAGAAGCTTGGCAGAAACCAAGTTAGCATCTATGAGGGGAAGCAGGCTGTGAGCCTGAGCCTGTGGGACTTGTTCTTCCAGCGGGGACAGACCAGTAACAAAGATGAGTGGCTTCAGGAAAGGTACTCACTGGTGTGTTGGGGGCAGATCCATGAAGAAACAGGGTGCTGGGGATTCTGCTGGAGCCAGAAGCTTGGGTGGACGGGAGCCTCACCATGTAGTCCTTCCTGGGGAGGAAGGGGTGAGGTGTGGAAACTCAGCAGGGGATGGGGGTGGGGAGGACAGAAGGGTTCCTGCCAGAGGACTGCCTGAGAAGGGGGCATGGGAGACTTCTTTGGGTGTTTTTAAAAGGAAAATCAAGAATTCCGATTTGGAATCTTGTAGTTCATGGACTCAGACATCTGCCTTCGGTTTATCTTGCAAGTTGGTAAAATGGAGAATGGAAGAGAGAGAAGCAACTTCTGCAACGACCCACAAATCTCAATAAATGCAATCCCCAAACACTTCCTGTGTGTGCACGTGTATAGTTTCCCTCCTTTGGTAGATGAAGGAAGAAGGGTAAAAATGTTTGCGAAGGACAAGGTGTGGAGCAAGGGAAGAAGAGGAAGCCCGCGGGAAAAGGAGACATGCGGATAAAGCAGCAAAACCACAGGATGCAGATGTCCTCGGTTCACACAGCCTGGCCTCCCCTGTGGGGATGTGAAGTGCCAGGCGAGGTGGACAAGGGGCCTGCCGGGCCAGGCCAGCAGGGTGTGGTGGACCCACGAGCTCAGCGAGCAGGGTCACAGACTTTGGCACTGCCTTGGGGTCACTGGTTGCTGGCTTGCTTGTTTGCAGTCTGATTCTTACGGGCTAGTCAATGGCAAAGAGGAGACAGCTGCATGTGTCAAGCTAGTTCAGGCATCAGAAGGAGAGAGAGGGGGGCGCCTGGGGGGGGCCCAGTCGGCTAAGCGTGCGACCTCAGCTCGGGTCACAATCTCACGGTTCATGAGTTCGAGCCCCGCATCAGGCTCTGCATTGATGGTGTGGAGCCTGCTTGGGATTCTCTCTGTCTCCCTCTCTCTCTGCCTCTGCCCCACTCACTCTTGTTCTCTCTCCAAAAAATAAATTAATTAATTAAAAAAAAAAAAAAAAAAGGAGAGAGACAGAAAAATTTGGGACTTTCAAAGGAGAGTTTCCGAATTAGGCTCCCTTCCCATCACGATCCATAAACATGATGCCTCTGAAGAGGAAAGCTGGGGCTCCAGTCATCGTCTCTCTCGTGCTGATAAGTCGTACAAGCGAGGAACCTACCACAATGAAATTTTAGCTGAGTTAGATTTTATGTCAGTGTGGTGCTCTGGGGAGCTCCGTCTCGTCACCATCCAGCCTTGCCAGCCTGCTATTTTTTTTATTATTATTACTTTTTAACGTTTATTTATTTTTGAGAGAGAGACAGAGACAGAGTGCAAGTGGGAGAGGGGCAGAAAGAGAGGGAGACCCAGAATCCGAAGCAGGGTCCAGGCTCTGAGCTGTCAGCACAGCTGAACCACCCAGGCACCCCAACCAGCCCGCTCCTGCATCAGGCAGAATGTGTCCCTTGGCTCCCGTGGCACGGGGCACAGGGGAAGCTCAGGCACCTAGGCTCGGGTCTGGGTGGGCAGCGGAGCTCCCCAGACCTCAGGACCAGGTAGGAGAGCCCCTCTGCATAGCCTCACCTCAGACAAGAAACAGGTACCAGGAGCAAGGGGGGGATGCCCAGGATGAGAGTCGCATTGATGTGGTTCTTTTCTTTCTTTAAATTCTACAGATCCATGGAGTGGTTCCTGAGAAATCGACACCAGCAGAATTTCTGCCCATGGATCATATTTTTAAAAGGCCACTCTTAGATGGAAATGGATTAGATCGGACACAGTAGCCCCCAGAAGCACTGCCCCTGGAGGGTGAGGGGCCATCCTTAGCGCTCTTTATGCCTTTCTCTGCCACAATCACTGTCAAGGGCTTATGGTACTGCAGCGGTCTTCCGGGGAGGAGGGGTTGGAAAGAAGGCCTAGCTCACAATCGCTGCCCTCCAGAACTGTGAAAACATCCAGATAACTTTGCTCATCACAGCTTTGTGGCTGTTTGTATCATTATTAAATTTCTGTGCTGTTATAGCTTCACTCCTTTCTTAAGTTTTTCTGTCAATTTCTAAATTTTATACCGGGAACTTTTTTATTTATCTATTTTTTTACATTTATTTATCTTTGAGAGACAGAGTGTGAGTAGGAGAGGGGCAGAGAGAGAAGGAGACACAGAATTCGAAGCAGACTCCAGGCCCTGAGCTGTTAGCACAGAGCCGGACGTGGGGCGCAAACCCATGAAC
The DNA here is from genome assembly GCF_014898765.1 of Herpailurus yagouaroundi. Taxonomy (NCBI): domain Eukaryota; kingdom Metazoa; phylum Chordata; class Mammalia; order Carnivora; family Felidae; genus Herpailurus; species Herpailurus yagouaroundi. The sequence continues at coordinate 103,189,438 of NW_024412388.1, read as the reverse complement.
CGCAAGATCATGACCGGAGCTTAAGTTGGATGCTCAACCGACTGAGCCCCCCAGGTGCCCCTATATAAGCCCATGTAACACAATGCAAAAGTTAGAGGGAGGGACTCGCTTATAGTTCTTGGAAACCAACACAAAACCTGCACCAGCCAACATGCACAGAAGCCTGCTGGACCTTTGGGCTCTGCGGCCCCCAGTCTCCTCACCACACCGCTCCCCCCTCCAGCTGTAAAACTGCTAAGCACACACCTCACACCCTCCCTCTCTCCGTCCAGTTCCACTCTCTGAGAGGCTTAGGGGAAATAGCTTCTGCACCCAGCTTCCTTCCCTGATCTAATGATGCCACCACGCAGAACAGGCTAGAAATGACTTCAAGGGCAACCAAAGCTCCTTGTTCAGGCCTTGCCAGTGTTATCTGGGGCAATAAACACAGGGCAGAGGTTAATACAGCATGCTTTTTACTCCTCCAGCCAAAAAAAAAAAAAAAAGTATTTTGGTAGCTACCAGGGAATTTTTCCACCACAAGATGGTTTGTACCCCCTTGGGTTAGGGCACTGCTTTTTCTAGGCTCCTCATAAAATAGAAGTGGTTCAGGGAGGTGGGACTGAGCTAGGAGAGGTGTGAGAGGGGGACGGAGGACAAGGGGCCTTTTAGAAAGCTTCCTCAGCTGTTCCAGTGAGAAAGGGGTGCTATGAGGCAGAAAAGATGGTTTCCGTTGTTGGGGAGCAGGGCCGGCTGGCAGGGGAGGCGCTAAGGATAGCAGGGCATGGGGCCTGTGGGAATGAGATGCTGAGCCAGCCCACTTCACTGTGTGCCCAAGGCCGTTCGTGTCACAAGAGGCACCAGAAAATCTGAGATAAACCCCGATTTGAGCAGCTAACACAGCATCAGCTGACTTCCCAGCCCTCTCCGGGCGCGTGCTGAACTCCACCGGTTACGCCAGCTGGGGCTATGGCTCAGCAGCCCCTCTTTGCTGAACCCTGCTGCCTGCTCCCCCTCGGCAAGCTGTTTGGGGGCCCTTAGTCTAGTTGGCAATCCTGGCAGGACAACATAAGCCTTTCCTAAGGTCTCTGGAGTGGCGTCTGTAGGCGTGGGGAAAAAACCCTACTCACCGGAGTTCTTGAGATCAGTTTCTGGGCCTTCCTTGCCTTCTATCCAAACGGAGCTCACTGTGGGGTCTTGGTGCTGAAACTGCCTCTGCTGGCCTGAGCAACCAGAACCTTCCATATCACCCGATGCTGGTGCCTGCCTCCACTCAGGAGTCATGTGAACACAATGTGGGCGTGATCATAAAAAGATTTAACAATGAGGATATCAGGATGCCGACCCGTTGAATAGATGCTGCCTGTGCCCTTGGCACACCAGCCGGTTATCAGCCCTGGTTCAACCCAGGGCACCCAGGGTGTCATTGGTCATTGCATCTACTGCGCAGAGGTTCCTGGCCCCATGCAAGTCCCCTCCTTCTCTGAGAGCACTGGGCCTTCCTCTCATGGCTCTGGGAGCACTTCCTTGAAACTGACACCTGCTGGCTGTGAAAAGAGCCCTCCCCACCAACGGAAGGTCAGCACAGGAGGGAAGGATTTTCAGTTGCCCTGTCCCACGTTCACCCTAAAGTCTGCTACTATCATTGGTTTATTTGTCCACAGAGGGCTGGCGGGTAAAGAATTTCCCTGTGTAGGAAAAAAAACCAAATTGCCCTGGGTGACCTGGAGCAGGAAAGAGGATGAAAGGATCACTAGGTAAGGGCACCAAGCCACATTACAGGTGCCTCGAGCAGGAATGCATCACATGACGCATCAACACAGACGTGAAGACTGGCCGGCCCACTGCTTCCATGAGAGAGCTGAAGGCACGCCTCTCCTTCCAGGGCAAGATACACAGGAATGCCATTGCTCTCCAAAGTGAGGATGCCACAAACCACAGAGGGACACCGAGGAATAAACAGCATCCTCTGTGTGGCGCCAGCTGGGTTTGCAAGTCTTGCTTTTATGGATCTGGAAGTTATGTGGATGGTCGTGGGACAAGACGATGCAAGGAAATTGTCCCATGCCTTTTCATGCCACCAAGGCTAGAAAGCCACTTAGAGATGCTCCAATAGTTAGAGTTCCCAGAAGTTGTTCTGACCACCTTTGAGCACCAAGTACGGTGTGTCCAGAGAGTTTCGAAGAAAAACACCGAGACTGAATGTCGAGTTCGAATTTCAACGCACTTTGGAACTTGATCAGTTTCAGCCTGTTTTTCTAGGATCGGTGGCCTCAAGGGAAGGCCTTGTTGATGCATGGGATCCCGTGAAAGAGACTGAGGGAGACCTGCCGTCTACTCTCAAAGAAAGGGACGAAGAAACTCGTATTTACCAAGTGTACTTCCCAGAAACCCCATGTTAATTGCTTTAATCCTCACTGGGGTTCTGAGGCACCCATCCCTCCCCCTGATGAGAAAACAAAGGTTTAGGAGAATTAGACATTCCTTGAAGGCCCACCCTTTTCTCGGAGCACTGCAGACACAGCACAGTCACCATCCCCGGTGGCTCCCCTGGGCCTTTCACTCAATCACAGCACTCAAGAGGCCATAGTGGGGGGTCGCTCCCGCGAATGCCCACCAGCAGCCCTGGGCCAGGCCTTCTCAGTCCAGATGGGAGCCTCAAAAACAGATGCTATTGGGCCCAAGGTAGGTACAGGTCATCTCCTCCTAAAGGGGAGGAACCATCAAAAGGCAAAGCCTTTAGGGTCAGAGAGTGCCATTCTGTCATGTTTCGTGAAAACCATCTTTTTTTTTTTTTTCTTTTTTAAAGTCAAGTAATACACTGTCCAACCCGTTCTGAGCTGGCTTTGTGAACTCGCAAGTATTCTCATGCCTCACACCTTAACTTACTTTCTTCCCCTTATGAAACCTTCCGAACACCTCAGGGATATCACCCTCAGCTCAAATCATGCCTCTTCTGGACTCAACATGAATTCACACACACCTCAGCACACCCAGTGGCCTCTGTGTGCTGTCCCTCCCACTGAACGGTGACTTCTTTGGGAACGGTCTGGGTTTTAAGCTTCCTCCTGGGCAAATCACCTAGCCTGCGTGCGTAACGTGCCCGTTTGAAGAATTCTGTTTTTCCACGTGCACGTATACTCCCAGATGGAAGGGATCTGAAATCCCACAGGATTCTGAAATACCGAGTTTTCTACCTGCAAAAAATGCGCTTGAATAACCTGAGAGACAGACAAGAGAGGGATCCCTCTTCTGAGCACACACCCAGGCATGCACTTTGCTCACCCCAATCTCCCGCCACACCCACTACCCTCCTGCAGCCGAACCTTGCCCACGGCTGCCTGCGGGTGCCCTCTGGTGGCTCTTCAGGGTAATAACAGCAGCGCACTGGCGATCTGGGGTAGGCTTTTTATTGGGTGGTTCTCACTGCTCTACAGAGGTCAGCTGAGGTCTGCAGAGTAAGCAGTGTCGGCCCGAGATGTGGGTCTCCTCTCTCTGTTGGTCACGGTGGGCAGGTTTTCTTCAGAAAAGCCCCCAGGGCTCAGAACTGGAACTGGAAAGCCTCAGTCACATGTTGCTTCCACGCGTCCAGGCTGGGCAGCAGAGAGGAGAGGCCCATGACGTGCCAGGTCTCCCCATTTGACACCATCGAGGTCTGGTAAGACAGCAGCTGCACTCCTGCCTCTGCCAGAAGGCCTGGGAAGTAGACAGACAAACTCCTGGTTGGCACGGGGCATGGGGGAAGAAGCAAGAGACAGGGAGCAGGATTGGAAGTCCTGGATTCCTGTGATCAAAGTTGCAATGGGGGGTGATAGTCTCAGAATCAAAGAGCTAAGGGACAGTTCACCAGGGCACCTGCCCAGCTTCCCTCGCTATCCAGAGACTCTTTAGGAACACCCTGACCATCAGGCAAGGCAGAGAAGGGAAGATCCAGCCACAGATTTCGAGCCTTCTCCTGACTTGCTTGTTGTCGGTTTTATCTGGACCAACAGCAAAGGAGAAAAGCAGGGGAAAGTGCCTCTGGTCAGCTGGCAAGGATGGTGAAACTAGGCCCTTTGAGGTCTGTGGATGCACTCAGCCAAACCTGGAAGGGCTCCAAAATTCCCAGTGTCCCGGTGCCAGAGGCCTGGGGCAGGTCCAAGATGCTCACGACTGCCGGAGCGGATGTCTACACAGGCTTGGTTGCCGTCCGGCCCACAGGCAGGAGAGCCACACTCAAAGGCTCAGAGTTCCTGGGCCCAGAGGCCTGGGACCCAGCTCTCCAGGCACGTCCACGCTGTGCGCTTAATATGGTGAGCAGGCCAGTCAGTAGGGGCTCTGGGGTCCTACCGCCGGCCCACGGCTCTGTGACCTGGGATAAGGCACTTTCTCTCTGAACTCTGTATCCACTTCCCAAATGTTCTGGGAACTGGCAGGACAGACACCACCTCCCCCCCACTGTGTGCTGCAGATCCAGAAATGCCCTGAGGGGCAGAGAGGGGCTACAGGAGGCAAAGGTCCATGGAGCCCAATGCCAGGGGAGACCACCGCCCCCCCCCCCGCCCCAGTCCCGTGCCACACACACACTCGCCCCTGCTTCAAGGGCACAGGCCAGCCCTACGAACCCCTCCTCACCAATCATGGTGGGCAGCATCGCAGGATTAGCCGGCTGAGCCCGGAAGATGAGCAGGGGCAGACCCCTGCGGAGAGGCACCTCTGGCCTGAAGATAGCTCCGTTGAGCGCCTGCAGCACTGGCGTGGTGCCCTGGACCAAGCCCACAGTCTGGTAGGGGGCACCTGCCAGGGCCACGGTCAACAGGCTTTCCCCACAGCACTGCTCCCCTGGCCCAGCAGGGTTGTGGGAGGTGGTCACCTGCGGGGAGAAGGCAAGGGGGCTCCGTTATGCCTGCCGGCTGCATTGCATCCCCCCTCTGTGTCCACCTCACTGCTGATCTGTAGCGCTCCAGGCCGGCCAACATGCTCAGCGATTCAGGGCCGGAGGAGAGGGCCAATGGGCCCAGTCAGGTGTCCCTGAGCATTAGCTTCCTGGGACAAAGGCCTCCATCAAGGGAGGGCAAGGAGAGATCTGCCAGGTACGGGCAAAGGCTGGGAGCTGGGAAGGAGGAGAAAGGGGCGGCCCACCCTGCCCACCACTTCCTGCACAGACTCCCTGGCCTAGTGGAGGAGGAGAAGAAGAGGGAGACATGGGAGTTCCCGCTGGCTGAGAAACGCAGACTGTGCTCTAAAAAGGGAAGCAGAGGGGAAGACACCAAAAGGGAGGCATGAGGGCCGTGTAGGAAGCTTCCAGAATTTGCAAGCTAATCAAGAAACTGGGTGCTATGGGGATGCCTGGGTGGCTCAGTCGGTTAAGCGTCCGACTTCGGCACATATCATGATCTCACAGTTGGTGGGTTTGAGCCCCGCATCAGGCTCTGTGCTGACAGCTTGGAGCCTGGAGCCTGCTTGGGATTCTTTGTCTCCCTCTCTCTCTGCCGCTCCCCGCCTGGCACTCTGTCTCTTGAAAATAAACAAATGTTAAAAAAAAAATTAAAGAAAGAAAGAAAGAAAGAGAGAGAGAAAGAAAGAAAGAAAGAAAGAAAGAAAGAAAGAAACCGGGTGCTATGGTAAGAGGAGTCAGAGACTGCTGGTCTACCTCCCAGCCTCCAGCCAGATGCAGCCTGGCCCCTCGTCTTCCTCAGCTGTAAAATAGGGGTGCTGCTCCGGCCTCCCATTCTCATGGGGCACTTATACACAAAGCACTATCAGGAGTGCTAGGTTCACTCAGCAACACTCAGAGGCAGGCGGACAGAGAAACGATGGCTGCCTATCACAGACGGTCAGTGTCAACGACGGGGCCTACACTCGGGGCTCCCACTCAATGAGCGGGGCTGTAAGCATATTCTGGAAAGGTAGGGAGAGAAGGGCAGGGCCCAGAGGGAAAGGAAAGGGGGGGCGAGGGGCACACACATTGAGGCCAGCCTCTTTCACCAGCAGCTTGGCGTTCACCAAGTTCACATCCGCCTGATTGGAAGTGTCTTTGAGGAGGCCGACAATGACTGCGGGGCTCAGGCAGTTCCCAGCATTCTTCAGGGAGGTTCCTGGGGACGGAGAAGTTATCATAAGATCACCGTTTGGTGAACAACACAGGAGCCGCGGGCCGGAGACCACTGGCGCCTAGCTTTGGGTCGCGGCCTCCTCGCTGCCCTGTCCCCCCCACCCCCCACCCTGCCCGGGGCAGTTCTGCTTCCCTCTGGAGGGCAGAGAGCCAGTAACTGCCACCCAGTTCCCCGCATTGTTTTCTCCGGGGATCCCCTGGCTCTGACCTTGCCTATTACTGTCAGTGCTCAGGGTCTAACCACCCCCGAGCTCTCCCCAAGTGAGCAGATGCATAGCAGGCCATAGTGGGGGGCAAGCCTCAGAAGGGTTTGGGGAGCTAGACTCCTCCCCCATCTCTCACCACATCCGCACAAGCTGGACCCACTGCAAAAGTGGCTGGAGCCTGAGGGCAGACCTCAAGTACTGTCCTCATGCCCACTCCCCAGCTGATCAACTGCTCCCCAGGGCCATCGGCTTGCCCGAGGACCCACCTTACTATGTCACAGAGCCCGAACTGTCCCACCGCCTCGTCTAGCACACCCACCCCAACTCTCACTTTTCAAGAACCCAAGGCTCAGAGAAAGGAAAGTCACACAGCAGGTAAGCGACAGGGCCAAACCTAGAATCAAAGGTCCTGTCGCTTAATCTGGGACTCCCTCCACCAATCCTGTGGCCTCTCATGTGAAACTCTGTCTCTTGTGGAGGTTTCTCTGGCACCCAGAACACCTACATCTTAAAAATACTATATAAACGTGACCTGTGAAAATCACATGTATTTCCCAGTGATTTTTCTGCGCCCCTCCCCTCTTTCCCCACTGGGTAGCAAGTGAGCCATATGCAGACATAACGTGGGACATGGGGTCACAAGACCAGGTCAAGTTGCTTCCCAGTCCCTCACTGTCGCTGAACTGCTGCACACACAACCCTCTTCCCCTCCCTCTGCAGTGTCCCCAGCTCACCCTGTGTTACCACCTGGATGGTCCCTTTGGGGGATCCAGCCCAGGCTCGCATCAGTGCCCCCAGAGCTTCTGCCAGACCAATCCAAGGCTTGGTGTGCGGAGAGAAGGCACTGGTAAGGGCCTGGGCGTTCACCTGCACAGAAAGGGGAGCAGAGCTAAGGTCAGGAAAAGGAGGGGCAAACGTCTGCCCATCTCGGCTACCAACCACAGCTCCACGTAGACAGCAAAAGGCACAGACCCATCCTTGCTTCGTGTGCCTGAGGGGCTGGGAGGGAAGGCAACTTCCATCAGCCACCAAGACAATAACTTGCTGGGGATTGCTGTAGAGCCAGAAAAGCACACAAAAGGCTAAGACCATTCCAAATCTCCAGAAGGGGGATAAAGGAATGTCTCCGTCCCTGAACAGTGCCAGCCTCACCCCCCCGCCGTGGGAGACTGGTCTTTCCTGTGCTGGGGAAGGGTCCGGACGGCACAGTAGGAAGGTGGGTCTTTGATGTAAGCTGTATGGCAAGTCACAGATCACTTGGACCTAGAGTGGTAGGTCGTTCCAGGATGCCTTCCTGTTTACTTTATACCTCAATTTAAAAAGTGTGTACATGGTCATTAATCACTTTGACCAAATATCACAATTTGTGAAGTTGAATTCACATACTCTTGATGATCCTATCACCTTTCAAACGTTGGCCCACCACAAGGCAACCTGGGCAGCTAAAGGGGGCAAAAGCCATGTGTCCTTCTAAAGGTAGAAGTCTAGGGGCACCTGGGTGGCTCAGGCGGTTAAGCATCTGACTTCGGCTCAGGTCATGATCTCGTGGTTCATGAGTTCGAGCCCCATGCCTGGCTCTGTGCTGACAGCTCAGAGCCGGGAGCCTGCTTCAGATTCTGTGTCTCCCTCTCTCTCTGCCCCTCCCCTGCTGTGCTCTGTCTCTCTCTATCAAAAATAAATAAATGTTAAAAAAAAATTTTTTTAAAGGTAGAAGTCTAGGGTAGGTCTGGACCCCCAACCAAGAACTTGGTAACAAAGCCAGCTTGTCCTGGGTCAGAATTTTGATTCCATTTTGTGGCTCAAGATGGTCTGGCTCTGTAAATAAACTCTACCCAAAAAAAAGGGTGAGGCACCTGGGTGGCTCAGTTGGATAAGCATTTGACTCTTAAGCTCAGGTCCTGATTTGACTCTTCAGCTCAGGTCCTGATCTCATGGTTTGTGAGTTTGAGCCCTGTGTAGGGCTTTGTGCTGACAACACAGAGCCTGCTTGGGATGCTCTCTCTCCCTCTCTCTCTGTCCTTTCCCTGCGTGTGCACTCTCTCTCAAAATAAATAAATAAACTTAAAAGAAGAAAAGAAAAGAAAAGAAAAGAAAAAAGAAAAAAAGAAAAAAGATGGTCTGGCTCTGAACTTAAGCATTGGCCACTTTGGTGACTCAACATGTAAAGAGAACCAAAGAATTGAAGAAGGATTTAATTTGAAACCTGGGGTTTGATCCAAATCAAACAGGCTGCTGATGTCGGAAATAGCCAGGGGGGCAGAGCTTCCCACCAGACCCTTCTGCGCGGGTGGCACCCTGGCTTGAGGGCTCCTGTGGCGGGGTTTCCCTGCTCCTCTCCAAGGGGACACAGAAAAGAGCAGCAGTGAATCAGGAGGTGGGACGAGGCAGGCCCAGTGGCCAGGAGCCGAGTGGAAGTGCCACCCGCCAGTGGGCTGGGCTGAGCTTGCAGGACGTGGAGGAAAGTGTCCTCTGGGCAGCCCCTGCGGGACCCAACCCGGGGGTGCTCCTTGCAGGGTCACAGAACAAGTGGGAGGGCTCCAAGAGTCAGGCGCCTGACCCTACTGTTAGTCTGTGTTTAAGGTTAGGACAGAACGAAACTGAAGTGGACGCACGGGGAGAGATTTCCCATGTGACACAAATGTCTTTCTTTCCAAAAGCCTACCGCAGGACAGCCAGCTGCTTTGCGTGAGACTTAAATTTTCCCAAGTCTAGGGGCACCCGGGTGATTCATTTGGTTAAGCCTCAGACTTCGGCTCAGGTCACGATCTCACAGTTCATGGGTTTGAGCCCCACATCGGGCTCTGTGCTGACAGTTCAGAGCCTGGAGCCTGCTTCGGATTCTGTGTCTTTTTCTCTTTCGGTCCCTTCCAGCCTTGCGCTCTGTCTCTCTCAAAAATAAATAAACATTAAAAATAATTAAAAAAAATTTTTTTGCCCAAGTTTACTTTGACCAAGAGAGTTTACCTCTGATATAAGATGGGAATAGCTTGTGGTTCTATTTGATGGAGCTGGTGGTAAGGAGCCCCCAGCATGAAAAGGCCTGGAATGTCACCATGACCTAATGACACCATGGGAACTCCCAAGGGCTGTGACAGGTGGGCAGACGCATGCCTGGCAAAGGGCTACAAAGGGAAAAGTCCAGCCCCAGTTGGTGGATACTGGCCACTGCCCAGGCCTCAGCCCAGGTCCCAGCACATCACCTGGAGGGACCTGCTCAGAAACTAGATGTGCACAGGGAGAAAGTGCCCCCCACTCTGGGGAGCCAAGTGACGCAGAATACATAGGGGAGAGGCACACAGATGGGCTGGCCAAGTGTGGTCGCTGACCACCAGGCTGGCCCTGGGGGCGGGGGATGGGGTCGGTCCTTCAGGGGAGCAGCTGGCTCCCTTACTCCCTCAGGGTGTAGACGGCAGGGTGGCCCGGAAAGCTGGGCTATCAAACCAGGGCTGGCGGGCTGAACAAAGCATCCTGTGTCTCTCCTGCTACGGTTCCGTCCTCAGCTGTGAAAATCCCCAGGCTGAGGCTCAGCCAGGAAGGTCGGGGACCAACCTTGGCTCCCTTCTGGAGTAGTGATACAGAACTTAAAGATATAAACTCATGAGATCTTAACAAGGGAGAATATGGTCCATTGCCAATGGGTTGAAACTGGACTGGAAAGGTCAAGCATGTCTTTGTGAAGGGGTGGCAAGCCCCCCTGAAAGAGAGCTATGCCTTCCTTAGTCATCGGTGTCCCCAGAGGGTTAGGACAGATTCTGGTACCCACTGGAGCTTAAGGGACATCCAAAGACTGAATGATTGAGACAGGACTGGAAGTAAGTTAAGTAAGTTAAGCTTGGAGGCAAAATGTGCCAGGAAGGGCTGAGTATGAGCTAAGAGAGGAAGTAGGGACACCAGGCCATGATTTGGGGAAACAGAGGGGGCTTGGGAGGGTTCATTCTGGGACTGGGGACTCGTCCCGCCCAAGGTTCTAAGGTGGACATGGGACAAGGAGCACTCAGGCCTCGGAGGTGAGAGAGGACCCTGACAAGCTTCTCCACCGGCCGGTCCCCCAGCTGCCACTCCCCACGGCATCCAGCATCATCCAGCATCACCCAGGCCACACTCCTTCATTCCCAAGGCTTGTGGAGAACAAAGGAGCGTTTCTCCGGAGCCCAGACCCTGGGAAGAGCAGCAATCTCAGCAGCAAGGCTACAATATAGCAGTGCCGAGCCGGGTCCCCGCGGCCCGGCTGTAGCTACCAAGGCTGGGACAGGGCGGCTCCTGCCACCCCACCCACAGGCCTGGCTCAAGGGACTCCTTATCTTCTGCTCCCAGAGCAGAATCAGATCGGCACACTACTGTTCACAGGACCTATCACCACTCCCTAAAACCAGATGCCCCGCTCCTGCTCCTCCCCCTGAACCCTGGGCTCCAGCCCCACTTGGCCATACTTACCACCCCCGCCAGGGACTTCCCCTTCACCATGTCCACAAACTGGATGGCAATCTCCTCCCCGCAGCGGCTCTGGGCCTCCTTGGTGCTGGCACCCAGGTGGGGGCAGCTGATGACGCTCTCGTGGTCCACCAAGGCGCGGTCCTTCGGTGGCTCCTACCCAGAAAGAGACACCTCTTGGTTGGCTGCCCAGGGAAACCAGAGAGAAGGGCAGGGGTGACGACGCCTTCTACTTCAGTCTTGCCAGGTCGCTGGTCTCCAGGCCCGGCTTCCTCATTAATGTCCCACCATGGCAGAGTGGACAGAAGGATGGATGGGATTTGCATCTCAGCTCCACCGTTTATGCGCCTTCGGGTAAATCTCCGCTTACTTCTCTGAGCCTTGGTTTCATCATCTATAAGATGGGCTAATACCAGCCATCTGGTAACACCGCTGTGCAGATTATGTGCCAGTAACTCAGGAGGCTGTCAGCCAGTGTTGCTGTTACTGGTTTTTCCCCTGAATCCGTGCAGCACGGACTGTCAGCTCTTCACACAGTAGGCTCTCTGCACAGGTGTCACATCCTGGCTGTCACCACAACCGGCGGTCCATCCGAGCCCCTCTGCCCACCCTCCAGTGTCCCTCCCACCCTTCGGCTCACTGAGCACAACGCACTGCCTTTGGGAACATCACTCAGGTCTCTTGTCTGGCCGCTTGGGCCTGTGAGTGCTGTCCACATATTAGCAAGTGCCATGAGGAGGCCAAAGACAGCAAGAGGAAGGTGCTGGGCTGGGGGATGGCCAGGCGTGAGTCTGCCTTCGAGAAGCTTACCGTCTGGTTAAGATGACCGGGAGTACCAACCCAAGGCACTGTGTCCCAGGGCAGGGAAGACGCAGTGAGTGCTCCAGGGCTCAGAGAGGGCTGGGGACCCGCCAAGGCCCCACCGCAAGTAACCAGCAACCTCCAGCTGCCTAATCCAAAATCCCTGCTCTTTCTCCCGGATCTCTGATGCTGGTGGCAGGGCTTTTGAGAGAGGCCAACAGCATCCAAGTGGAAATGCCCTATCCATCATTCTAGCTCTCCCGTGGAGAGACAGAAAGAGCAGCCCATGCTCGGGACCAGGGGGACACTTCTGGCCATTATTCTCAGGCTTCGTTTCCTTCCCTGAAGAGAGGATAAGCCAATGGACACTGGGTGGAACGTCTTCTTGGCAATGGGATTCATTTCATCAGAGACCTGCACCAATACATTGCACCCTGCCCCAAGTGACCTCTCTCTGCCCCAGGTCCTCGACCTCAGAACTCATTTGTGGTGCCGTCTCCCCAGAAGTTATCCACATGGCAGCAGTGGAGGGCGCCTGCGACCAGGAATTGGGTCCTATTTAACATCTGAGTTTTGCAAAAAACAACATGGCTGTCTCTGTAGTAAGCTCTGCAAGGGCTCCTCAGATCACAAGGGCATGATCTGTGGCAACACGATTTGTCCCGTTTACCACAGGTGCTAGAGACCCTAAGCCAAAGGCTTCTGTGCCTGCCGGGCTCTCTGCCCGGGGCCCCTCTGCTCACCGCTCCTGTCCTCTGCCAGGCACTCACCTCCGTAAACACGTCCAGTGCAGCACCAGCACACTGACCCGACTGCAGGGCCCGGAGCAGGGCGCCCTCGTCCACGATCCCTCCCCGAGCGCAGTTCACCACACGCACCCCCTTCTTGCACTGGGCAAAGGTGCTGTCATTCAGCAAGCCTGCGAGGAGGGAGGAGATTTACTGCAGCGCCGGTGCTTGGCATCCGGGCACCAGTACCAGGCCTCCCCTTGCCCACCAGCTCCTTCCCCACTGGCCTCCTTCCAGCAGGGCGACAGCCTCTCTGGTCTCACCTCTCCCTTCTCGGACGCTCTGGGGCAAAAGTCTCTGTTCCAGACTTAGGCCTAACTCAGTTTAGAAACATCCGAGTACTGCCTGAGGTATTTGTACATTGAGCAGGCCCCAGAACCAGAAAGGCCAGCAGTGGCCCCAGGAAAACACTGTGAGATCACTGGTCGGACATGTTGACCCAGTTCATACTGTGCATTTTCAGCTAGCTCACCCCTGCTCCGTGTGATGCAGGGCTGGCTAACAAAGCATCACCGTACGCCATGCCCGAGGGACCTGGTCACCAGCGTCTACAGAAGGGCCAGACGGAGGGCCCACCCTGATCCGGTCTGTGGCTTCTGAGGCCAACCCATCAGCAGGGACACACGTACCCGTGGTGGAGGGCAGGAGAGGTGTGTGCACAGTGATAAAATCACAGAGAGGCCAGATCTCCTCCAGGGGCAGCTGCTCAACACCAAAGGAGGCCGAGACTTCCGGCGAAATGATGGGGTCGTACCCTATAGTCTGGTCAGAAGCGAGAGAGAGACAGAGAGAGGGGCTGATGTCACTATTAATTTTAGTATTGGTATTATTAATAACGGTGGCCATTTAGTGAGCCACTATTGCTAAACCTTTCCAAATGCCGGTTTACCTCTCACACTAATACAGTAAAGGCTGGCACTATTCTATTTTAGAGCTGGAGAAAGTGGGGCTCACACATTAGGAGGAGCAGGCCCCGAGTGCAAAGGGAGGCCCAGGCCCTTAACCATCAACAGATGCAAAAGCAGCGTGGCGGGGGGGGGGGGGCGGGGGGAAGGTGGAGCTCAGAAACTCATGGCAAGCAGGGAGCCTCAGAGAGGCAGGACGACCACTTGGGGAGCAGTGATGCACTCGTGGGGTACAACCAGGCAAGAGAGGACAGGCTGGCCTTGGCCCAGGACCCACAGGGTCAGAGCGCAGGCAGGGGCACTGACAACTTCAGCAGAGTGAGGAAGCAGGGGGTGGGGGCAGTGTGATCAAGGAGACCAAGAATGGACACTGGGGAGTGGTGTAGACACATCAGCGAGGAAAGTTTGGTTCCTTCTTGAAGTTTCTTAAAATGCATCTTGTCTTGGAAGGCACGACTTGGTGACTAATCACACAGAAGTCTAAAGGATGAGAGACGGATCCTTTCAACAAGACAGGTTTGATGGGGGTGCGGAACAAGGACGTCAAGAGGGGGGAAAGGGAGACATAAAGGAACCGTGGATGGGGAGGGACCCAGAAGAACGTTCTGGGCTGACAGGGAAGGAGGGGATTCCCCAGGCGGAGTGACCTCTCCGAGGCTGCTGAGAAGGAAGGGAGGCCGACTCCTGGGAGACAGGGGGCAGGCAGGAAACTCCGGGGGTACAGACTCCATCAGCCTCATGGTATTTACCAAAGGCCATCAGATACCGGTGAGGGAAGGACAGTTGGAGAAGACAAAGCTCAGAAGAAAGAAGAAAAGAGGAGTAGTCATCGCTCATAATGGCGAACACTCCTTTCGCATTTACTATGTCAGGTGCTTCCAACTCATATCCAATGGATTAGGCACGATGATTTCCCCCATTTTACAGATGAGGAAAGTAAGGCAGCAAGGTGAAATGGTTTAGTCATGGTCACACAGGGGGCAAATGGTGGCGTGGGGACAAGAACCAGTGTTTGGATTTTGGGGCCTGTGCCCACAGTGCCCATCCTTCTACATCAGGTAGGGAGGCTCACAGCCCCTCCTGAGAAGACAGGGGTGGAGGAAATAGACACTTCGCTCCTGCATCAGAACCAGTGTTGGGTGCCAGTCGCACATGTCTCAGCAAGGGCAACGCTCTGAAGGTTACCAAGCCAGCACAAGAAGCTGGGAAGAACCCGCAACCAGCCATGAAGCATCACACCTCTTTCAACAGCAAAGACTTAATCCACTTTCTGTCGGGTCTACCCAGGAGGTCGACCCCGAACTCTCTCCTTCAGCTTGGTCCACGTCAGCAGCATTGACTGGGGGAAAGAGGTGTGGCAGCCATAAAAACCTCAAAGGCATCAATGTCCTCAAGAAGGCAGGACAGCCAATTGACCTGGGCACACCGGCAGAAGCCAAGGGGCGGACACTGAACCAGGAGGCCTGGACCTGGGTCCTCAGTCCTAAGTAGAGGAATTAGGTGGATGATTTCAAAGTCCTCCCCTGTTCCAACATTCAATAATTCAATATTCCTTGAAAAAAAAAGTTCCCTTAACCCGGAAGCGTTACAGGTGAACCCTACAATGTTCAGAGATGGCCCAGGATTAAACAAAAACAAACAGAACAGAACGCATAATACTCGAACACTTTAACGGTGGTCACCTCTGTGTGGTGGAATTTTTTGCTCCTGTATGTTTTCCTGTGCTTTGTACTGTTTCTCCCACTGATCACCAATTCTTTGGGGGAAACATAAAAGTTATCTTAGAAAATCACAGCAAAGAAGCTTTCTATATAAAATTCAGCCCTTCCAGAGAAGGAACTGAAAATGGTTGGTTATGAATAAGGTACAGATTTCAGATCACGTTTTTCATCATCAGCCTCGTGGAACCAGGAAAGCCAAGGTGGAGGTTTGTGGGGGAGAGGCTGTAGGTCACAAGGTCATGACCACCCCGGCCCAAATGGTCATTCCCTTCAGATAGAACCTATTCGTTTCGTGGGGACAATGAGGTGTCTGGGGGAGGAGAGAGGATCTTCGCCCATGTCCTTACAAGTCCTCTTTGTCTGCCGGTTCAGAGGCTGTCCGGAACAATGGCCCTGTTCATGTCTAATCCAGATGTACTTTGTTCATGTGAGTGGGGACAGGTCGGGAACACCAGCAGAGGTCACAAAGCCCAGCCTCATGGAGGCAAGTTCACGCAACGCTAGGGCTTCTGGGCTCTCAGGAGCCAAGAAGCAGCGGGGGGATGCTGGGAGGAAGGGTCCCGTGGGCCGAGCCTGGCTCAGCGTCCCCACGGGAGGGGCCTATAGCTAAAGGGGGAGATGGGGAAGGAGGAGATGGGCATCTTCCACAGTGGTCAACGGGCCCTGACTCAGCTTTCTTTCTCTTGTTCAGCTGTAGACAACTGCAGGGAAGAATTCGGCTGAGAAAACCCGTTTGCATTTTTCACTCGAGATCCTCAGGGCAGACGGGAGCTGAACTCAGCCAGGAGTTGGGGTTCTCACATCAGGAGACCATCAGGGGAGGAGGGGGGAGTAGGAAGAGTGACACTGGGCCCAGGAGACCAATGTCTGAGTAGGGTCCTGACGGGTCCTGGAAAGGGTCAGATGTCCTGATGGACAGAAGTTGGAACAATTCCAGGTACATACCATCCGATGACTATTCCTAGAGGAGCCTTAGGGACACCCGCAGAGGGGCTCCACGCCTGAACCCCGGCCTCACCAGCCTCCTGTTGCTGGGCAGCAGCGGAAGCCTAGCTTTTCATGCAGAGCCACCTCCCCGCTGGTGACACAGAAGGCAGGAGACGCTGCCTACACTACTCTGGGCCCTCTGGCTTAGCAGTGGATGCCAGAGAGCAAGGGGGCCTTCAAAGGAAAGGTGCCTCCCCGTCATACCCCCTTTCTACCCCACAGCCAATTCTTTTGCCTTAGGATTAGAACCCTCTCCCCTTTGGACAATGAAATCTTACCAGAAACCCAATATAAAAACTGACCAAGGCTGCAGAGGTGAAGGCCCAGAGCCCCACCACCTACTGTCTCCCGAGGGTCTCCCTCCCTGTGTCCCTAAGGCACCTTTCTGGAACTTCAGGCTCTGGGAAGAACTTGAAATCAGTACTCTAGGGCAGCAGGAACTGCGGTTACCAGACTGAGATACGAGCTGCCTGCCTCGGGAGGCTTTGTCCTGAGAAAGGAGGAGCACAGAGACACGGCATGGATCATGCACCATGCAGCCGGTGCAGACTGGGACCGAAGACCGTGCTGGTGCACGACAAAGGGCACCAGACTGGAAGTCAGGAAACCTGGAGTTTCAGCTGGACTCCACCATTTACTAGTCCTATTATCTGGAACATTATCATACAGCCTTCCTGGGCCTCAGTTTCCTTATCTGTAAAACTGGGATGATAATATTGACCCCGAGCGGTCACCGTGAGCACAGTATCTGACCAGGCAGACCTCAGTAAACATTAGCTGGGTCTGAAAGAAATCAGTGAGAGCTGGCGCCTTGGGTTCAATGTCCACCCCTCTGGGCCAACTTCAGATTCATCACGACACTGGCCGCACAGTAACTGTCAAGAGATGCTTGTCTGCTCCTCAGGGAAAAACCTTGGTAAGAGAGTGCAAGGCTCAGCTCCTGGCGGGCTTGGGTCTGATCACACATTCTAGGGGACACGCCAGCGTGAACGTCTCCGAAGCGTACAACCTGTGATTCGGCACGAGGTTGGGAAAAATCTTCAGGCAGAAAGAATGCCATGGAGCCTGACTCAGATGACCCAGACCACCAGCAGGCTACCGGCTGCCAGAATTATCCCAAAACACACATCTGCGCCATGACGCCCAGAGCCAGTCAGCAGCTGCTCTCAGCGGGCCTGGGAAGGTTCCTTCCAGGCCTGTGCTCATTGGGAACGACAGCATAGAAGGGCTCTCCCCCAACACACACTCAACCAGGTGCTGCTGGGAAGTCCCCTAGCAGAGCTAAGGTCCAGCATATCCCCCGTTCCCTGAGTGACCAGATAGTGACAAAGAAAGGACAGGAAAGAAAGGGGGGGGGGGGGGCAGCCCCCACATCTGAGCACAAAAGGGTCTCTGCCAACCCTCCTGTGACATGAAGAGGTCAACTCTTAAATCATGATACTGTGGAAGGGGCTGGATGTTAGTCATCCATTAACAGCCTCATTAGTGATTAACAGCCTGGGTGACAGATTAAAGCCCGGGGTAAGACCCGAGGGGAGGGGTGATAAAGATAATCTGCACATGCTCAGCCGAGTTGCCTGAGCCGCCCAACCAGGACTCCTCGGAGTCTCCTCCGCCTCCTGGTCCACTCTGTCTTCAACCACAGTGTTCGCCCAAGTTACTGTAACAAACCACAGCCCTTAATAGTTTTATTCTATTTCCAACGACGGCACAGTGAACTCCCTGCTAAGGACCACTCCACAGATAAAGAAACTTGTAGCCCATGGGTAAGGGGTGCCTGGAGATACCAGAGTTTTAAAGGCCGTCTGCTTCTACGTCTGCCAATGCATACACTTCGTCCACACATGCCGGCCAAGTACTCAACCAGTCTCACAGGTGTATCTGCAGTAGTGGGAGACTTGGCTCTCTCCCTTCCATCTGGGGCCAGCTCTGGCTGTAGCTCTGTTCCCTCGGGCTTGTACCTCTTGGTCCTCCGTGGATCCACTGCTTAGAGAGCAATACTCTTCTACAGACTGCCCGTTAGCTATTGGGCAGCCTCCCAGGATGCCTCCCAAGTCACGATGGGGCTCAGTGACCCGAGTGCCTTCAACCCTTACTTAGGAAGTATAGACAGGAACCTCACACCATCACCTTCCATCTCCAGAACTTTCAGTCTCGCAGAGCTTGGGTTCACAATACTTCAGAGTCTGACTGGTACAGAGCATGAGAAATGTCACCTTCCTTGTTCTGGAATCCATGCTTCTTTTAATGCTGCCAAACATCACATGACCTTCCTATCAGCCATGCCACTTTTAACTGTACACTGTATTTCTGTCAGCCAAAGGTCTGCCCTGCTACAAAAGCTTTTTAACAACACCTCTACATCTAATATATGTTCAGTTGCTTTGGGGGACCATGTGTAGGGCACTGGTAGGTATTCTAGCCAGACTTCCTGTTAGGATGCCCAACTAGCATTCTAGCCTTCTTATGTTTTTTAGGATCTCATTCCACACCCTTGAGAATTAACCACCTCTCCCTGCTTCCTGTCATCCAGGCCATTGGTGAAAAAGGTGGAGAAGGCAGAGAGCCCTTCACCATCCTGGACCATCTCCCTCCAGATGGAGACAGGGCTATGCTCAACCAGTTACTAAAGCCTTAGCACTAAGCTCACGTTTTCCATCTTAATCCCAAGGGTATCATGAAAGACCTCACCAACGTCTTACTGACGTCCACATTTCCAAACCATCTAAATGTCTATCCTTGAGGAAGTGGCTAAATAAAAGGCTATTTGTCTACACAACAGAATTCCACGCAATAGTTTAAAAATATGGTAAATGTATTTATTACAAGACATACATTTTTATGTTGGCATCATGTATAACAGTCTATTCTCAAAGGGCACAGAATCCCTCTGTAGGCAAAGAACTGTATGCATTCCGTGTAAACGCACAGAAAAAAGTCCAAGGTGACACACGCTAAAGTGATGTTACCTGTGAGACCAGGATTGGGGTGCTACCCAAGGAGATAAGGATCTAGAAGTCAGTTTTTGTGAGAAGGCATTCACCTATTATCTAACTAAAATAAAACCTTAAACCCCCCAGGTACAAGACATCTGGGGATTCCCACCATCCATCAGTTTACTGCTGGTTTCCAAAGGCAGAACAAGGCCAATGGAAAACAATTTGCGTCTAGTAAACACTGATCATTGTTTCCTGCCTGGATGCCGATAAACCCATCCCTTTCACAATTTGTTCAACGATCCTCCCTCCTCGCCCTTTGGAAAATCTTGCCCTTTGCAGCCGCTCACATCAACCTAGCAGATCTGGACCAAGCGGGTCAGTAATCTGTCTGCCCTGCGGCAAAACTCACCTGGGCTCGGGAATATGTTAGGAAGCTCCGTCAAAGTGAGCAAAGAGTATAAACAAAGGCCACCTGGGCCACTCCGAAATGACCAGGGCTGCTGGCAAGGGTGGAGGGGTGGGGGGAATGACCATTCCAAGGGATGTTTCAGGGGTTTCCAAAGATCGTGTCCCAAAGCAAGACAGCCGACAGTGACCCTCCAGAGACATCCGGACAGAAGAACCCCCAAGTGAAGCACCTACGTGAAGCCCTGACCCCTGCTTTTAGAGCAGAGCCCTTACGTTAATCCCTCACAAAAGAGAGGAGGAGAAAGCACACCTTTCAGCGCATGGCACCTCGCTGCCCCTGCACCAAAGGGATGGCTTTGGTTTGTTCTCATGACCAGTGGATCCTGCTGGGCCAGGGATCTCGAAAAATGCGCTGCGGCTTAGGGAAGATGTCTGGCTGGCATGAATAAATGTGGTGGGGAAGAGAGGCAGGAGGGAGAGGAAGATGTTCAATGCGGTATCATGGGGCACCCACCTGGGTTCTTGTCTACCTTCCGTTTGCGGGAAGTCTTAGCAAATACATACAAACTCCACACATCAGTATAAAAGTAAGCGTTAATCTATAAGGTTCCTTCTAACTCTGTGAAGTGGGGAGGCGGGGGGAAGGACACAAGAAAGGGAGGAAGAAGAGGAGAAAGGGAGAATGCCATAGCAGGTCTACGAAAAATTTTCTAGAAATGATCTGCTTGCCAAAACTGTTTTCCTTTATGTTTCACAAAAGCCTTCCTGGCTGCAGTTCGAACACACGATCCCCCCACAGCCCCGGTGAATAAGGAGACGTCAGCTAGCACTCCGAGCTGCCTAGTCCCCGGCCCCTGCAGGTGCTCTCCTATGTGTGGCTCAGCGGCCTCCCCCTTTGCGAGGCCTCCCAGACCGGCCTCAGGGGGTGGCGCTGCTCTTAATGACAGCCCCTCGCTCAGCCAGAACCACTGAGTTCCCAGAGTGGGATAAAGCAGGTCCTGGAGGGAGACGGGGGTCAGGGAAGAATTCTGAGAAATATGTCGTGCCTCAGCCACCGCAGGCTTTAACATCGTATCACGGCATACACGGAAGCACGCTGCGGTCTCTTCTGCACTACGGAGTGGAGCCAGCCAGTGGATGGACAGCTGCTTTGCTAGAAGGCTCCAAATTTGCTCCTGTTTTTCTAAATTATCCCAGGGAACAGACACGGCAAAACAACGAGCCCTCGTGGCAGGGGAGGAAAAGGGCAGGACACTAGACCCCTCTGCTCCACGGGGACTCAGGGCAATTACTCCCCCTAGAGCTGAGTGGCCTGCACCAAGTTATTCCCAGATTTTGAGGTCAGGTATCCAGAATGGCAGGCCAACGTTCCTCCCCTCCCCGGCTACACTGCCTACTTAGTCAGGGGCTCTACCGGAGGGTCAGAGCCTCCTAGGAAAAAACCTTTACCTTCTCTCGAGCAAGGCTGCCTTTCCCGAAACTGCTACAGAGAGCCCCACGTCCAAGGGGTTCGCCAGCCTCTTACCTTCATCCCAAAGGACTGCATTCGGGTGGCCACCTCTCTTCCGATCCTGCCCAGGCCAAGAATTCCCAGGATCTTTCCATTTAGCTCTGTTCCCATGAACTGCAAGCAAACAAGCAAAAGGCAAGGAAGCCAAAGTGAGCGGCAGAGTGGACCCCAGGCACCGAGCCAGGCAGGGCGGGGCAAGACCGGCTGCTCACCTTCTTCCGTTCCCATTTGCCGTCCTTCATGGAAGCCGTGGCCTGGGGAATCTGCCTGCAAGGACAGACACAGGCTCAGCCGGGGCCCACGCAGAAGGCAGGGCGTGAGGTCTGACCGGCCGCCTCTGACAGTCATTCCCCTGGGGGCCGGGCTCAGTCTGGGTCTGGAGCTCAGGTACAGAGACACCGAGGGGGGTCAAGGGAGTGGAGCAGAGGGAAACCGCCCAGCGAGGCCTGACAGGGGAGCCCTGGGATTTCTGTCTCCAGCCAGGACTCCGGGTCAA
The DNA here is from genome assembly GCF_014898765.1 of Herpailurus yagouaroundi. Classification (NCBI taxonomy): domain Eukaryota; kingdom Metazoa; phylum Chordata; class Mammalia; order Carnivora; family Felidae; genus Herpailurus; species Herpailurus yagouaroundi. The sequence goes on along the minus strand of NW_024412388.1, from coordinate 103,168,173 downwards.
GGTTCTGATTCCACCTCAACCACCAAGTGACTCTAGGCATGTAAGAAGTCAGAGCCAATCCTCAGGGTTCCCAGGGATAACGAATGGGGTATTGAGCGACTCTGAAGACATCAGGTTCATTAAGGAAGTTCAAGGATTTTCATTTTATTTTTCCATCAAAGGCTGCCACCTGCATCTTCTACTGTATCAACAGACAGCTAGTTATTTAATTCTTCCTTACAGTTTCTTAAGCCGCAGCAGTCTCAGGCTACCCTAGGACGGGTGGGTGCCACGGTGCATACCAACTCCTACCCCAACACCCAGCCTATTTCCTCCTATTGGTTAAAACAAAGGTCTGAGTCTCCACCTGTTTTCTGGAGGGGACAAAGGAAGTTAGGGCAGAGTCAGAGGTGAGAGGGTAAGATTATGTCATCCGGGCTTCTCTGGAAGTGCAAAAGGGAGACAGGAAACAATGTTTAAAATGTTGAAGGAGCGGGATGCTGGGTGGCTCAGTCAGTTAAACATCCAACTTCGGCTCAGGTCATGATCTCACAGTTCATGAGTTCGAGCCCAACGTCAGGCTCTATGAGGACAACCCAGTGCCTGGAGCCTTGCTTCGGATTCTTTGTCTCCCTCTCTCTCTGCCCCTTCCCCACTCACACTCTGTCTCTCTTTCAAAAACAAATAAAAATTTAAAAAATGTTTAAGGAGTACCTTCTCTATTTTAGACACTCCATAAGAAATGCATAGACAAGGGGGACCTGGGTGGCTCAGTTGATTAAGCATCTGACTCTTGGTTTTGGCTCAGGTCATGATCTCACGATTTGTGGGTTCGAGCCCTACATCGGGCTCCAAGCTAACAGCACAGAGCCTGCTTGGGATTCTCTCTCTCCTTCTCTTTCTGTCCCTCCACACCCCCCCCCCCCCCCCCCCCCGGTCGCCACCGCCGCCATGCAAGAGTGCTCTCCCTCTCTCTCTCAAAATAAAAAAATAAATTAAAAAAAATGCTTAGACACATCTTAGCACCTGTAATGCTCACAACATCTGCGTGGAGAGAGACAAGGCAGGGACTAAACACCCTGAGCAGGCATCACCCATTGGAAGTAGCTGAATTGACTCAAAGCCAAGGAGGACATCGCCCTCACAGTTAAACTCCAAAGTATTTAAATGCAGTCTTTCCCGCCAGTCACAAAACTCAGGGCGGTATGTGTGTGTGTGCATGTGCGCACGCACACAAGCACGAGTGTGTAAACAGAGAGATTCCAACATGCTGTTCATGTATCTCCATCTCACTGAATTCTTATAAAAAATACACTTCGTGGTCTACACATGGCCGACACACTTCCATCTGAGGGCAGGTTGAGGGGGGCATCTGTGCCCCCGTGACATCACGGGTAAGCTCACAAAGCTCAAGTAACAGGCTTCACGGGGAGAAGCTCCCATCAGACCCATCAGGCCTCAGTAGTGGGTCCTCATTTCAGGAATGTCCCAAGGATAATGACTTGCCTTGAGGAAGGGCTTGCTTCTCAGCAGAGCTAGCCTGAAAACATGCTCTAACCTAGTGAGACAGAGCCCACGGCCTCCTCTCAGGTCTGGCTCACTGCTACTCCCGAGCCCTGCTATTTCCTCTCTCTGCCCTCCTGAGCCCACAGTACCATCTAAGACAGGTGCATGTGGCACCGTGGGGCACAAGACACTCCCAAGCCCCTCCAGGAGCCCACGAGTCCTCCTCAGGCTTTAACACTTCGGGGTCCTCACAGGACCAGTCTGGGGAGGACCGTGATGGGGGCGAGGGGTCTCCCGAGAACCAAATGGTAGCCTCCTGACTCACAAAAGGAGAAGCTAAAGCGGGGGAGAGGTTGCATTCCCCTCTCTTTCTTTCTGTGTCACTGTTCTCCTGCACCTTAGGAACTCCTGCTATCTGTTCAAAGTCCCCCACTGTGAGGCCCATTCAGGCCCTCTCTCCACCCATACTGCCCAACGCTCTCAACCTCACATCCACGGCTCCCACTGTGCTGTCGCTACCCTGCTGGAAAAGCAGTCTGACCAGACACACAAGAAGGTATGAGAGACTAGCCGTCTTCCTTCCTTCCTTCCTTCCTTCCTTCCTTCCTTCCTTTCCTTCCTTTTCTTTCTTTCCTTCTTTCTTTCTTTCCTTCCTTCCCTTTCTTTCTTTCCTTCCTTTCATTTCTTTTTCTTTCATTCCTTTCTTTCTTTCCTTCCTTACTTCCTTTTCTTTCTTTCTTTCTTTCTTTCTTTCTTTCTTTCTTTCTTTCTTTCCTTCCTTCCTTCCTTCCTTCCCTTTCTCTTTCTTTCTTTCTTTCTTTCTTTCTTTCTTTCTTTCTTCTTTTCTTTTCTTTCTTTCCCCCTTCCCTTCCCTTCCCTTCCCTTCCCTTCCCTTCCCTTTTTTCTTCCTTTCAGAAAGGCAGAGAGAAAGGGGGACAGAAGATCCGAAGCAGGCTCTGTGCTGACAGCAGTGACCCCAAAACCAGGCTCAAACTCACAAAATGGGAGATCATCACCTGAGCCGAAGTTGGACGCTCAACCGACTGAGCCACCCAGGCGTCCCACAGGGTGCTCATTTCTTAGTTTTGACGTATCTTTGATGAGTGAGGTTGTTGGATGAGAGGTTGGAAATTTCACTTCCTTGAAATCCTTCTACTTTAGTTGGGTCCTGGAACAGGAGAAAAATTATTCCTGGCTCCCAAGCCTTTCTTTCTACCTCCAGAGAAGAGTAAGAGAATTAATTAGACAGAAAGCTGATAGAGAAGTCCCTCACTCAAAAAACAAAAACACCGCTGAATTTAACTGCACGAGGGAAACCAGGACATCGGGCTACTACAGTTGTCCAGGGGGAAATACATCCAGCCCCAAGGTTCTGGAAGCTGTAGACGGCCAGCTCAGGGACCCCATCCAGACTCTTTTCTCCAGTCTTTCCTCTTCACTGGCCATGAGTATCAGTGAATACCTAAGCGCTCCGGTAGGGGAAGAGTTAGAACAAAGGTCACTCCTCCAGACCCTGTCCCAGGAGGGAGAACAGGTTTGAGAGGGAGAGAGAGTTAATTTCTCAGCCCTAGAAGCCTCAGGCCCGAGTAGAGGAGTAAAGAGCCCTGTCTGCCTAGGTCCCCCTGGTTTAAGGATCTAAGGGTGTGAGAAGGGACCCAGTGAACTTTCTGACCTGTCCACTGGCTTCTTGCCCTCCCCACTGGCCACAGAAATGCCTATTCAACAGCAGTGCTCAATACCATCATTTTACTACTGAACACATTATGTGCATCATATCTATGAGTTCCTAGGCCGTCCCCTCTACTGAAGAGGCCTGCACTCCCAGAATTCCTGCTGGTAGAGCAAGACATGTGACCATTTGAGTTCTCTTGTGTTAAGAATCCACAGGTAGGTACAGGGATCCCAGAGCGGCTTTGCTCCATTCTGTTACAATAAAGAGCTGTAGGGACAGTGACAGAGTGAAGTCCTGAAGGCCAGGGGAATCAGTGAGGGACACAGCCTAGCTGGGAGATCCAGAGAGAGCTTTCTAGATGAATTAACATTCCTGCTTCATCTTGAGAATAAGAGTTATCCAGAGAAAGATGATGGAGAAGACTAGTTAAAAATTGTGTATCAGAGGCACCTGGATGGCTCAGTCAGTTAAGTGTTTGACTCTGCCTCAGATCATGATCTTGGGGTTCGAGCCCCGTGTCAGGCCCTGTACTGACAGCTCGGAGCCTGGAGTGTGTTTCAGATTCTGTCTCCCTCTCTCTCTGCCTCTCCTCTGTGCTCTCTCTCAAAAATAAATAAACACGAAAAAAATTTTTAGGGGCGCCTGGGTGGCTCAGTCGGTTAAGCGTCCGACTTTGGCTCAGGTCATGATCTCACAGTCCGTGAGTTCGAGCCCCGTGTCGGGCTCTGTGCTGACAGCTCAGAGCCTGGAGCCTGCTTCATATTCTGTGTCTCCCTCTCTCTCTGCCCCTCCCCTGCTCATGCTCTCTCTCTGTCTCAAAAATAAATGAAAACATTAAAAAAATATTAAAAAAAAATTTAAATCTCAGCCTTACCATTAAAAAAGATGTATCAATATTTCAATATTGGCAAATTGGTTATGACTAATCCACCATACCAATGTTAAGATATTAATAATAGGGGAGGCTGAGTATGAAGTATATGGGAACTTTACTATGTTTACAACTTTTCTGTGTATCTAAAACTCCGAAAATAAAAAGTTTATTGGGGCACCTGGGTGGTTCAGTTGGTTAAGCGTTCTGACTCTTGATTTCGGCTCAGGTCATGATCACACGGGTCATGGGATCAAGTCTCAGGTCATGACAGCATGGAGCTTGCTTGGGATTCTCTCTCCCTCTCTCTGCCCCTACACCTCTCTCTCTCTCAAAATAGAGAAATAAACTTAACAAAAAAAAAAGTTTATTTAAAAAATCCCTATGCCAAGTCTCACCCATGCCAATTAAATCAGAATTTTGGGAGTGCAAGCCAGGCATTAGTATTATCATCTCAGATGATATCAACGTGCAACAAAGTTTGGGAACCTGTGGTGTATGAGAAGTCCCTGAGGTGTGGAGGCTGTTACATTTTGGCATTAGTTCACTCAAAAATGTTCCCAAGTAAATAAAAATGTTGAGCATTTCTTCTATTTTATATCTATGTGAGGTTAAATTAAAAAAATTTTTTTTGTTTAATGTTTATTTATTTTTGAAAGAGAGAGAGAGAGAGTGTGTGTGAGTGGGGGCGGGGCAGAGAGAGAGGGAGACACAGAATCTGAAGCAGGCTCCAGGCTCTGAGCTGTCAGCACAGAGCCCGACGCAGGGCTCGAACCCCCAAACCATGAGATCATGACCTGAGGCAAAGTTGGAGGCTTACCTGACTGAGCCACCCAAGCGCCCCTAGTTGAATTTTTAATAATGAGTGTGATAAAAATAAAGTAATGGAATGACTTGGGGAAAAAAAAGAGATAATCGGGAAGGATATTCCAGGGAGCAGAAACCTTATTTTTGAGGCTTAGAGTTCGAAAAGCCAGAGGGTGGCGTAGACAGCAGGAAACGACGAAGGAGCGTTCCGTAAGGGATTAATGGCCTTGACGCATTTTTAGCAGTCTGCGTGTCGCCAAGCGTTTCCGGGTCACTTTGTTTGGGGAGGTCATAACAACTGACACACCAGAGAGACTGGCTCCGCTCAGGAGTCAGGGACTTACCTGGCCAGGCACATGATCATCCCGCAGGTGAGCTCCGCAGCACTGAGGCTGTTCCCATTGGGGGTGCTGAAGAGCAAAGGAGAGAGGGGACTTCAGTAGGTCCAGACCCCATAGACCCCATATCCCCACTCCTGTCCGGACGGAAAGCCTTGAGTGCGGTGTGCTGGCTCTCCCACCCTCTCACCTCACCCGCTCTTACAACCTCCAGCCCCATGCCTCCCCCCCCCCCCCCGGGTTCTCCGATGGTCCCCTCCCCTAATCCCAAGGCTAGAAGACAACCCCCTCGCCCTGACTCTATGTTTTCATGCAGAGGGACGTCCATTAGAGAAACACAGCTGGCCTCTTGACTCAAACTCGCTTCTCCGCAGGCAGAGAAGGGTCTCACTCGATGGGGAGATATAGATGTGGCTCAGTCCTTTTCTTTGCTCTCCTTTGAGGAACTACTTGCCTACAGGAAGCCCAGATTCCCGCTGTTCTGTGTCATCTGTCTTACCGGGGCTGCGCCTGAGATGGGTGAGCAAGTCTATCAGATTCAGGTCAGCCCACTGGCCACACACCTTCATCAAGTTGCCCAGCCTGGCTTCTATCAATCACAAAGCTAGTATTTTTACCTCCACCTGACTGACTTCTCCTCCTATCTCTCAACAAGTTCTGAAGTGAGAAAGCTTCCTCACACCTTCACACACACAGCAATGCTGACTCTGCCCATTTCACAGACAGGAGAATAGAGCTGAAACTCACACAGGTATTTTTCTTTTCTCAAAGTCTCTTTGTGTTTTTTTGTGAGTTTTTTTTTGTTTGTTTGTTTTTTGTTTTTTGTTTTTGGAATAGTTTATTAAAACACATATTCACTGCTTCTTGGCCTTCTGGCTAAGATCAAGTGTAACACACATGTTTAGCCTCCTTTTTCCTTTATTGGATCTTTCCATCTCTGGAAATGAAAGTTACAAGGAGGAAAAAAAATTAAGAGATCCTACCAAAAAAAAAAAAAAAAAAAAAAAAGGTCAAGATAAAAGGATTCTCAGAGCCTGCCTTTCCACCTAGCGAAAAGGCTAGACTGGGATGCTAGAGGAGGGGCAGGACTGGGGGCACTGCCTCTGTGTCCAGGGCAAGAACATAGGATGGGCTATGACCAATTAACCCCTCCACTATAGGAGGAATCGGAGGGAAGGGAGGGCAAGATTTTGAGGACACAGCGTCCCAAGGGAAGGGAAGAGGCTGGAGAACAAAGAAGTGGGCTAGAATAACATTGCCACACCGTCTAAGTGCCAGACGGGAGCCAGAGGGAAGTGTGGCCTAGCCCTGGCACGCAGTCGTGACCTCTGCTCTGAGTTTCTGCAAAAACAGCTCTATCGGGACCCTTTCCCTCTTGGCCCTGGAGTGTGAAAGGGCAGCTGAGCTCCTGCCTGCAGAAGGGTGAGGGGAGGTGAGGAAGGGAAAGAATATAGTCACTCAACAAGCAAAGGCTGTGCTCGGCCAAGCAGAGCCCAGGAAAACCTGACCCCAGATGCAGTGGAGGGGAAGGGGCAAGGCTGGAGTAGGGAACGCAGACAGATGCACTAACATTCTTCCGTTTCCTGAACCAGGCTGCTGCTCAAACATCCGTGGGGTGGGCTTAAGAAGTGATTTGCGATTACAAAGAGAGCCTCCTGGTCAAAAACCTGGGGCACCACTATGCTGTGAGCACGGACCACCTGTCTGGGCTCAGCCTGGACCAGCCATCCTCCTGAAAGCCTCCTACTCTGCCCTGGCCTTCTTGAAGTTTTCCCCTCCCCGCTTGTGGTGAGCCTCCACATGCCCTCCTGGGCTCCTCGACTTACTTCATGACCAGAACGCCCTTCCTGGTGGCAGCCTCCAGGTCGACGTTGTCCACACCCGTGCCGGCCCTGCCCACCACCTGGAGCCTCTCTGCTGCGTTGATGACATCAGCAGTCACCTTGGTGGCTGAGCGGACGATGAGGCCTTCACAATCCTGAGGCAGAAGAAACATTTGGGTCCACAGTCGGTCTTCCAGACCTCCTAGCACCTCTTTGCCCAAAGTGGGAGTTCTTGCCTGCCAGCTGACTTTGGATATATTCACAGTAAGGAAGAGTCCGCCGTTAGTCAGGCCTGGAGTCAAGTCCCGGCTCCCTCCCCTAAGAGCTCAGAATTTGAGATCTGGCCTCCTCCAGTGCATGAGAAAATGAGCTAGGATAGGTATCGCACCTGGCAGGCTCTCTGGCCCCACTCAACGGACATGACCTCTTCATCGGACACTGCCCCGCTCAACAGACATGACCTCTTCCGTCGGACACTGCTGCTGAATGGAGAGGTGGGACCAAGTTCTACTTTGTAAGCCCCTATGACTGGCACATGCGAGGCACTCAGTAAGTGCTGGCTGGCTGAGCGACTAAAAAGTGAGGAAAAGACAAACTGTTGAAAGAAAGACATTTCCTAAAATAGAGACCAAAGTAAGAGGACGAAGGGAGAACAGTTCAACCAGTCTATAGCTGTTGAGAAACACAGGCCGTTTTAGACTAAAAAATATGCATACTTTCTGGATGCATTGAAGCCGCTTTACTTGTGCTAAGTTAGACCTCAAGACAAGCTTTCTTGGGCTCTTCCAGAATCCCGTGATATGTTCTCTGAATAAGGATACTGTTGCCCAAACACTCAGTGTGAGTCCCCAGGAAATGGGCCAGGTGCACGGGGGCCCGCTCTGCCCCAAACTGGCTATCCGGGGCTGCTGAGGAGGCAAGTGCTGTTGCAAAAGCAGGAAGCTGGGGATCAGGAGGCTGGGGTTCCAGTTCCAGGTCTGCCAAAGTTAAGGCGGGTCACGGTGCTAAGTCACCTCCCCCACCCCTGGTCTTCACCTGTAAAGTAAGAGGGACGGAGCAGACGCCCCATGTCTGATCTGACCCCACTGATGTAAGCCGCTCCGCCATTTCCCCCGGCAGAGCTCTCACCTGGAAGCCATGAGAACCTTCTCCCTTCCCTGCCCACCACACACACTGGGAGGACAGAGAAAGGCCACTGTATCCGGCTCCCCGGGCTCCGCACGGGGGTCTTCTAAGCACTGGAATGACTGCTCAGCAAAAGTTGTAAAATTTTTCCTCAGGAGGTGCTTATGCCTCATGCATGCTCCCTGGTTGGGGGGGGGGGGGCTGTGCCTGACCACAGAGAGCCCTTTCACGTCCACAGTTCTGAAACAGAACCTCAAAATGTGAGACTCCAAGGAACACGTGACCAGCCTCTGGTCCAACTGCATTTCACAGATGAGAAACAGAAGCCTGACAAAATTCAGGATGCCCGTGTCCCCTCTTCCTGCCCTTTTCATGCCTTCCTTCCACCTATGGGGTGCCTGGTAGGTATGTAGCGGCATTATGCTAGACTCCGTCAACACAAGAGGAGTAAGTCATAGTCCCACCCCTCAAGGAGCTCACAGTGACAGACATGCCAAAACTCACCATTACGCATGTATGCTGTGACCTCGGAACGTACAAGGCACACGCACACGGAAAAGTTAGAGGAACCGAACAGGAACCACCCCATCTGGGCTCACTGCCAACACTGGCCAACGCCAGGGAGAATCTCAAGGGTGCTTGAAATTCCTCCCTATAAAGCAGCCTCGTTGGACATGAGCCAATGCCTGGGCACATGGGGACACTGCTGACTGTCCCACATTCAAGTCCACTGCTCTTGGCTCCAAAGCAAAGGATCCCCATGCCTGGCCACCCACTACCAACTTTTCCAGGTACAGCGAACTTCTCTTCCATGAAACCTTTGCCAACAACCCTGGATTTAACATCACTCCCTCCTCCTATTTTTGTATCATCTGTTTTACAGTCAGGTGTTCTCGGTCTGACCTGCAATTTGGTCTCTTCATCTATATGTTACATCTCTAAAGCAGGTTATTTTAATAGCTGATAACTTACTTTTTAAAATACCTTATTATTTTGATAGCTAGAATACTCCATTGAATAAATGAATTCAGTGATTTGAGAGGCCATGGAAACCTACCCTCACCATTCTCCCCACCACCACCTTCCTTCCCTAAATAATTCAAACATGTCACATGATCAAAAATGCACCACTGTAGGGGTGCTTGTGTGGCTCAGTCGGTTGAACGTCCGACTTCAGCTCAGGTCATGATCTCGCGGTCCGTGAGTTCGAGCCCCACATAGAGCTCTGTGCTGGCAGCTCAGAGCCTGGAGCCTGCTTCATCCAGATTCTGTGTCTCCCTCTCTGCACCTCTCCAGCTCACACTTTTGTCTCTCTCAAAAATAAATAAACATTAAAAAAAATTTTTTTTAAAAATCCACCACTGGAAATTCCTTCTCCTCTCTGTGATAAGGAGGCAGAAGACCTATACAACAGCATTCAAGAGTTCTGTGAGCATAAGAATAAGTCAAGGGGTGCCTGGGTGGCTCAGTTGGTTAAGCGTCCGACCTTTGGTTTCCGCTCAGGTCAAGATCTCACAGTCTGTGAGTTTGAGTCACGATTGGGCTCTGTGCTGACAGTATGGAGCCTGCTTGGGATTCTCTCTTTCCTCTCTCTCTCGAAAATAAACGAATAAACTTTAAAAAAAATTTAAAAAAAAAAAAAGAAAGAAAGGATAAGTTAAGAGAGAACCAGGACGAAAATGTTCAGAAACTGACAAATTGCTCAACAGAACCAAATGGGGACCTGGCAAACAGAGCCATGTGTGCCTGGAATAGACAAACAGATCTGTGTCTGTCTGGGAATTGAGAAAATGATAAAGGTAGTATTCAAACTGATGGGGATAGGAAGAGCTATGTGATAAACGGTATGAGGTAAATTTAGAAAAAATAAATAAATTTCTATCTCACTATAGATTTTTAAAAATCCAGAAGAATTAAAGAATTTTTTTAAAGATAAGCATTAGGGGGCGCCTAGTTGGCTCAGTCGGTTAAGAGTTCGACTCCAGCTGAAGTCATGATCTCACGGTTCAGGAGTCCCAGCCTGGCATCGGGCTCTGTGCTGACGGTTCAGAGCCTGGAGCCTGCTTTGGATTCTGTGTCTCCCTCTCTCTCTGTCCCTCCCCACCCCCCACTCAAAAATAAGTAAACATTAAAAAAATAATAAATAAATAAATAAATAAATAAATAAAAGCGGATAAGCATTAGAAGAAAATGTAAGGGGATATTTTTATGATCTCAGGATGGGGAAACTTCATAAACAAGGCCCAAATCCCAGAAACCATAAAAGAAAACACTGACAAATTTGATAACTTTTCAAATGTAAATTTCTTCCTTTCTTTCATCCTTCCTTTTTTTTTTTTTTAAAGTAAGCTCTAAACCCCAGGACCCCAGAGATCAAGATCAAGAGGCTCAGGCTCTACCATCTTTTAAATGTAAATTTCTTATGGAAAAAATCCCCTAAACAAAGTTAAAAGAAAGTGATGCGTTAACGTGCGGAAAAACTCTTTGCACCATGTATAGCAGAACAAAGACTCAACACCAAAAATAATAAAGGCTTCTTACAAATCTTTCTTTTTTTTAATGTTTATTTATTTTTGAGAGAGAGAGAGTGAGCATGAGCGGGGGACGGCAGACAGAGAGGGAGATACAGAATCAGAAGCAGGCTCCAGGCTATGGGCTGTCAGCACAGAGCTCGATGCAGGGCTCGAACCCACAAGCCATGAGGAGATCATGACCTGAGCCAGAGTCGGATGCTTAACCAACTGCACTACCTAGGTGCCCCAATCAGCACATATTTCTTGAGAGCTTCCTGGTGACCCCTCAAAACCCCTGCACTTCTAGGTACCATCCCCTCCTCGGGTCACAGGTCAACCCTCCAAGACCTGGGTCCAAGCTGCCGGCTCCTCTACTTAGGCAAACCGCAGCCCCATGTCAATCCGCCCACGTCCTCCGTGCAGTTTGCTGTGACTACAACTTTCTTCTCCGGTGTCCTGCAGTCCATTTTGGCACCTCTCGATGCTGCACCCACTCTGTCTGCCGTCTAATGCTCTCTGCAGCTGCCTTAGAGCTGGAAAACAGCCAGTGTTCTGCTGGATTTATAGCTGTTCCGGACAAAACCATGCTAACTCAGCAGTGGAAAGCTGTTCACGTTTCTCAAGTTCAAACTTGCTTCCTTTCCCAAAGAGGACAGGCTTGGCCTTGAGGGTGATGCTAGCTAGCATTGCTGGTGCCTCTGACTTAAATCTCGAGGGAAGCGGAACTCTCCAGGTCATGTTCCCCAGCTACAGAGAATGCAGGGAGATGCTGTTTAGCACAATGTGTGCCATCCTGATTAAGTACATGGCTACCTTAACTGTTGCAAATTACATCCCTGTGCAAAGGCTAGGAACTTGCTATTTTAACGGAGCCTTTCAAAGGATGGAATCTTGCATGGAAGTTTTTCCCCTTTCTTAAAATTCTGAGATAAAGATGTAAATGTGCTCAGTAAGCTAAATGCATTACTACTAGCATGTGGTTTAGTGGTTTCTGACCGGCACTGCTATTCAATAAAACAGAAGAAAAATCTATGTATCACTAAGTTTATTATTCCAAGACAGTGTTTTCCAAACTGTTTTGACTAAGACTTACAGGAAGAAACATCTATGTAAGTTGTGATTTTATGCTCACTAACCACATAGACACTACAAGTGCCCACAGCATTGAAACAAATTTCATGACATAATACTCAGCCTATCTGCCCTGCTCCCAGCTACTTACTTTGTTTTTTTAAAATGCTAATCATGACCCACAAAACCAGCCACCAGCTACCCACAGCATGCAAGGAACTGCTTTGAGTCTGAAAAGCACCATTCTCAGGGGTCATTGTACTTTCTGACCACGGAGCCAGTGAGAGCAAACTGTGCCCGCCCTGAACAGCGAGGAGTGGGTACAGAGGCCAGGCCTGGGCAGGCAATGCGCTCCAGCTTCCCTCCGCGTTAAGAAGATTTAAATGGGAGAGGGCAGGAGGCACTAACACAGATCCCTCTCCACCCGGAGTAAAAAAAGACACTGTGGATACGAGGCCCCTCCAGGGGGCTGCCTAGGTCGACTAATTGATGTTCTGAAGTGAATGTTTTACAAAGAGAGTCACGAAGGCTTGGGGGGCTCCAACAGCCCAGCAAGACAGATGCTGGCCAGTAGCTGACAAAACACCCCTCCTCTCCTGCCAGGATCTGTCAGTGCCTTTAAGATGTCCTTCCAAGTTGTAGCTCCAGACTCCAGCAACCCACCCAGCCAACTTCTCAACTTCATGGAACCCCTCCAGTACTGGTGAGGCCTGGATTCTGCTCAGTTCTGCCTGTATCCCGCACCCTGTCCCTCCCTGGAAATCCTAGAAATTAGGATTTCTAATTTCCACAGGAAAGCTGCAAAGCCCCAGGGGAGGCCACTCTTCCCAACCTGGTGTTCTGGCGGAGGGGAGGGTCAGAAGCTGGTCTAGAGGCCACAGCACTACCTTCTGGCCACTGCCGAGTCAAGGCCACTGACAGCACCCATACAAAAGAGAAGGCAACAAGCTGAGGTGCCTACCTCCCATCCGGCCCTACCTTGGATCAGGTCCTGAGCCCCTGTCCCCCACCCCCATTCAGACCCATCAGCCCCCTTGTCTCCACTTTTGCAGCAGCAGAACAGGCAGAAGCTAGGTTGCCGGCTGGTCTCACTTGGCACTCAAGTACTGTGTCATCTGGCCAATACTCTCAGGAGTGATGGCCAGGCTCCCTAACTAGTCCACACACCTCTTGAAGGCAGGGACCAGGCAGACACTTCTCTAAGAACAGGACGGGGTCTGGATACCCAGATACACCACCGTGGCGGTGCAGGGCCGGGGCGGACGGGGAGGGACACGCAGATACGAGGGCAGACAGGGAGCACAGGCAGCTTCCAGGACATGTGGTTCCGGCACAGCGAAAGCAACTGCTGCCGCCTCTGTGGTTTGCTTCAAGGGGCCCTCCGAGGAGAAAATGGAGGGGGTGGATGTGCGCCGGGGTTGAGCGAGGTTGGTAGGAGGCGGCACTGCGGGGCTGTGGGAGTTGGGGGTGGGAGAGAATACAGTGGGGCGCGGACGGGGGGGGGCGCGGAACTAGTGAAGAGCTCACAAAGTAAGTGCCCTAAGGTTGCACGAGGTCACCAAACCTCACCGGACCAAGGCAGAGGAAGACTTTAAGCAGATTGCGCTAACTGTGCAGCAAGGCAAACTGATACATGTCTGAGAAAGATTTGCTAAGAAACAGAAATGTCCTGGGGGCGTTTGGGATCGGATTCGAACCCAGGCTGGTCATTCGTGACCAGCGACAAGGCCAACCATAAGGCAGGCGGGCATGGGCTTTAAAGCCTGGAGCCCGGGCGCCGTGACGGCAGCTGCGGGGGCGGCCCGGGGACCTCTGGCGCCCCCCCCCCCCGCCCCCCTTCCCTCCGAGAGCTTTCTGGAGGCCGAGGGGCGGGGAAAACCCGCGGCAGTCTTGCATCAGACGAAAGGCGGGTACGGCGTTTGCTGCCCCAGCCGGGCCGCCTTCCCTGCAGCCTCTCCGGCGGCCACGAGACTGGCTGGGACTCCGCCAACGCCCCGGCCTCCCCCAAGGAAGGCTGTACTTGCCGGGCGAGCCAGGACCTGGCTCGGGAAGAATCGCCGGTCCCTGGGCTCCCCGCGGCGAAGCTACTTTGGCGCCCCTTCCCCCAGTGCCCCGGCGCCCGGGTAGGGGGCGGCGCAGGGCTGCCAGGGCCACAGCGCGCGAAGGCTCAGGGGAGCCGCGCTGGCATCCTTCGGGCAGCCCGCAGGACCGGTCCGGGCAGCCTGCACTTTGCAATGCCGGCGGGAAGCGAGCCAGCGCGAAACACGGGGTTGCAAACTGAACGCAAAGTTTGCATCCTGCAGCTCGCGGCTGTTTCTTCTGCTTCTCCTCCCTCCCCCAGTTTCCAATCTCAGGAGGCCCCAGGACTGACTGGTACCGGGGACGGGGAGTGGGGGGTGGGGCGCGCTGGCCCCGGCCCGTCTCGGCAGAGGATGCCACCGAGCCCCCGTCTTTCTCCCGCTCGCCTTACCTGCAGCTCGGCTATCAGCTCCTCTTTGCTCAGGTTCTGCTTCTCCACCACCTGCAGCCCTCCATCTTGCAGGATCTTCCGGCAGCAAGGGTCCAGGCTGTCACTGATGAGCACTTTCCGCAGATTTGCAAAGGCCATTGCTGGGGTCTGCCTCGGAATCGGCCACTCGCGCGGGGCAGGAGCACCTAAGTCTATGAACTGTGGTTACTGCTGGCGGGCTGGTGTAACTGGGCAGGATTCACGAGCTCCCGCGCCCCTTTTATCTCCCCCTTCTGCTTATACGGCCTCCTTCTGATTGGACAAAAATACTCAAACTCTAGGTGACTCCGCCTCCTCCTCGAGGCTCTGAGCCTTTAGTTCCCCGCCCCCTTTATTATGCTCCCGCGGTGAATTTCTCAATCTCAGCCAAAGGCCTTCCCTACACCTGGTGAGCATATAGAAGCACAATTTGCGCTGACTAGCTGATTCGTATCTGAAACAGAAATATTTGTTCTCACCGTGAGAGAAATGTTTCATGTTCACTTCTTTCTGTCTCAGAACATATTCAATAATTCCTTAACAAGAATTCATTGAAATGTGCAAGGCACCGCGCTGGATGTTGAAGGGGCAAAGACATCCTGTGGTGGGCTAACACCGAGGGTACCAAAGGCAGACACGGAAAGCTAAAAAGTAAGAAGCAATAGGAAACTTTCTGAGACCTCACAAAGCAGTGCTTAATTACAGATGGATGACGTAATGAGAATTAAGAGTATGAAAGAGAACAAGGACGAGATGCATTTAGAGCAGGCAGAATTTTTGTTAGAGCTCCCCATTTTCCTCTTCCCCCACTTCTTCTCTGATTATGAAAAAGACAAAAAGAATGTGAGATGTCAGTCTGGTCTAACTTCTATGCTGACCAAGGAGGCACTTTCCATCTCTTAACTCCTTTATGTTTAAACCCCACAACAAATATACTATTCCATGCCCCAATATTTACAGAAATATTGGGAAAATCCGTTTTGGATTATTTAAGGCCATCTAGAATCAAAAGCAGCATCAGGCATGCTCCCAGGTGAATTAGAATTCAGTTCTGTTAACCTGTCCAGACATTAGCTGTTGTGTGCCCTGGTCCTGAAAACCATCCAGCACAGCCTAGGGGCACCAAGGAAGGCTTTCCAGCAAGGTTGCCTTTCAGCTGACACTACTGCTCTCTGAAGTCAACTATTCTGCCAGGCCTGAGGATAAGGAAATAAGTAAGACATTATCTGCCTTCAAGCTGCTCCTAGTCAATTGCCTAATCGTGAGGGCTGAATAAGAAATAACCAGGTAGAAAAGAAGTGACATTTACAAAGGCTCAGGGTGTGTGCCTAGGGGTGCAGGAGGCCAAACTAAGGAGGGGTCAGGGTTGCTCAGGAGGGTTTTGCCCTGAGGAGGAGTTTGCACTGCTCTCCAAAGCAGGGCAGGAGTGCGGAGTGATTTTCTGCTGTGTGATACCATTACCTTAGCTGAGTGGAGCCCTGACACCGAGAATGTAGATAATATCTCTCTGCACCCACCCCACTCCCATCCTTCACCATCCAACATCCACCCTCCAACATCGACTGCAAGTTGAGGATTTTTCTTTTACGATCAGTGACCAGTCTCCCCCGACCCCATGTTACTGCTTCCATCCATAAAGCAGGAACTCTGGCCTTCTTTTTTTTTTTTTTTTTTTAATTTTTTTAATTTTTTATTTTCTAGTGTTTATTTATTTTTGAAACAGAGAGAGACAGAGCATGAACGGGGGAGGGTCAGAGAGAGAGGGAGACACAGAATCCTAAAGGAGGCTCCAGGCTCTGAGCTGGCAGCACAGAGCCAGAAGCCGGGCTCGACCTCGTGGACCGTGAGATCCTGACCTGAGCCGAAGTTAGACACCCAACCGACTGAGCCACCCAGGCGCCCCAGGAACTTTGGCCTTCTGGGAAAATAGTTCTGCAATTCTCTCCAGCCCCCCCACTCCGTCCCCTCCCTGAGCCCCCAAGCCCCTTGAGAAGAGTCACAGTCTGCTTAGTGAGTTTAGGGGAAAGGTCCTAGTGCCGGCCCAGGCCAGCCTCTGCTTAGCTGTCTCTTTTGGAGATGAAGCCCACAAATAATGTGCCCTCCCTGCTTCCTGGCGTGTGGTGAGCCCTCCAAGGGCAAGCCCAACCAACCCCATGCACCTAAGGGTGCAGGAGCCACAGCTGTCCGGCACCTCTGCCTATAGAGGATGAGGTTAAAGGGGGAGAGTAGAGGGGGAGAGGTAGGAATCTTATTTTTCTACTTGGAGCCCAGCTGTGATCGCCAAAGTCACATTATGAGTAATAAAAACAGACAATTTAAGCAGGAGATGATGAACTGTCATCTGCAAAATAGGCACATCTGAATTTGAGTTCCAGCTTCTGAAATTACTGATAGCGTGACCTTGGGCAGGTGACATTGCTTCTCTTAGACTTAGTTTTCTTCTCCGCAATATGGGGCTCATAGGACAGTGCTTATTCACAAGGTTGTCATGAGGATTAACTAACGCGAAGGACTCAAATGAGTGCAATCTGTGGTGCTTGGCTTTCATTCGTTCATTCATTTATTCATTCATTCAATCAGGCAGCCAATACATATTTATTGAGAGCCTATAACATGCCAGACATGGCTGAGGGTGCTGGGAATGAAGGTTCAAACAAGACAAACATGGTCCCTGTCTCACGGAGCTTATATTCTGTTTGGGGCCAGAAAATAACCAAATAAACGAAGAATGGAACAAGACAATCTCAGGCTGCGAAAGCATGATGAAGAATACAAAACTGAGTAACGTGCTAGAGAGGATGGAAGGGGTGGGGGGGGGGGGAAGGAGGGGATCTGTTTTAGACTTTAGAGCCAGGGAAGGCCTTGCCAAGAAGATGATAGTCGAGGTGACACTGAAATAAGAAGTTAATTTGCGAAGAATGGAGGAAAGAGAATTCTGGGCAGAGGGCACATTTAAGTCTGGCACATTTAAGGAATTTGCCCCCGGATATTCCTGTAGCCCGTACTGTGTGCCAGGCACATGACCATGCACTGGGATAACAATGTTGAGCGTGTCACACGTGGTCCATGCCCTGAGAGGAATCACAGTCTAGTGTTGGAGTGTGTGGCCTGTGGTGAATGGTCAGGAAAATCTCTGAGAAAGCAGCACTTCAGCTGAGATCTGAAGGGGGAAGAAGAGAGTGGGGCACATCTGGAGGAACATTCGAGAGAAACTAAGAACAAGGTCACTTGGGTAGGAAACAGTACCTGTCATATAGACAATAAGGGGGAACATGGCACAACGTGAGGTGGAGAGGTTGACGGGGGACAGACCACTCAGGCCATGTGAACAGTCTGGACTTTTATGGATGCAAATAATAAAAACTCGATTTCAGCTGGCTCAAGGTGTCCAAAAGGATCAAACGTGGGCAGGAATGGACTTAAATCAGTGTCATTGGCAACCCGTCTCCCTCCTGTCTCTGTTTTCTCTGGATTCGTTTCATTTCTAGAAAGGCAAGATGTGGCAAGAATGTCACCAGCTAGTGGAGAATATAAAATTCAGTCGTATATTCTAAGAAGTTTAGTAACCCCAAAAGGTTGTATTCATCTTCTAAGAATTGTGGCAATATTTTCATACCTGATCCTCATTGGGCCAACTGGGGTCACGCACCCATGAACCTAACACTGTGGCCAAGGGAATGAATATGCTGACTGGTCAGTCCCGAAGAAAGCACCCACTTCAGATCTGAGGAAAGGATTAGTCCCGTCTGGAATAGACACTAAGAGTATGAGGAAACTTCACGGTGTTAAGACAAGAGAAGGAGTGGAGGGTAGACTGGCAACCCCAACAGCTGACCAGTCCACCATGCTAAGGAGTTCAGATTTTATTCTAAGTAGGATGGGAGACAATTGAAGGTGTAAGGCGGGGAACATATTATCTTGGCTTTAAAATGATCATTCTATACTGAACCCCCAAAAAGCTCCTCTTTAGGTATAGTTTTGATTATCATTATGATGATGATGACAATGAATACCATGATGATTATGACTGGCAGAGAGGTGGGTTCTTGTTTGGCACCTGGAATCACTCGGTAAGGTACAGTCAGGACTTGAAAAGGCAAATCTCTGACAGTGAAACTGGTAAGAACCAATGAACAATGGGTGAAGTTAACCACCAGAGAAAGTAACTCATCCTGAAAGAAGGTAAGTGTCTGAAAAAGGAGTTTTGGGAGCCACCAGGTCAAATTAAGAGAAGAATACTGTTTCATCCAACTACTGCTAAATGTTAAAAAGAAAAAGAAGACCCTCTTAATATGATCAATTGTATTATACTTTTTCTGCTTGAAGAATATATTAATAGAAAGGTTGGTCTGCATGTTCAAAAAGATGATCCAAGCTGTGTGTTGGTGTTTACCCAGTGCTGTTCCAGAAGAAAGAGAGGAAGACTGAATGTACAGGAGTGCCGTGGCCAGTAGCAAGGTGTACTTCAATGTGGTACGGAGAGAATTCACCAGATTTTGTCACAGTCTGTATAAAAATATCCCTCTAGGGGCGCCTGGGTGGCTCAGTCGGTTGGGCATCCGACTTCCGCTCAGGTCATGATCTCGCAGTCTGTGAGTTCAAGCCCCGCGTCGGGCTCTGTGCTGACAGCTCGGAGCCTGGAGCCTGTTTCAGATTCTGTGTCTCCCTCTCTCTGACCCTCCCCCATTCATTCTCTGTCTCTCTCTGTCTCAAAAATAAATCAACGTTAAAAAAATATATATATCCCTCTGGGGGCACCTGGGTGGCTCAGTTGGTCAAGCATCTGACTTCGGCTCAGGTCATGATCTCACAGCTGGTGGGTTCGAGCCCCGCGTTGGGCTCTTTGCTGACAGCTCGGATCCTGGAGCCTGCTTTGGATTCTGTGTCTCCCCCTCTCTCTGCCCCTTCCCTGCTCGTGCTCTGTCTTGCTCCCTCTCAAAAATAAATAAACATTTTTTTTTAATTGAAAAGAAAATATCCCTTCTGATTGTGCAACTCCCTTCCTTTGCCATTCTTCTGAATAACTATTTTATTTTCCAGATACCCTGATGGGGTAAGGGGTCACTGAGATCTGTTTTTCACCAGATCCCATTGCCAAGTCCTTAACTAAAAGAAGTAGGCTTGGCCCAGAAAAAGAGCTATTACCAAAGACAACTTTTTATTTGAAAGTCCTATCCACATGGCAAGGCTTACATCTAATTACTAGCCATTTGCTCTCCTTATAGTACTTTAAATTACCCTCTTGCCCTTGGAAGCCCAGGCCTCTATCCTAGTCCTTAGCTCAGGATGGCATATAATCTTCTATTGCCCTGTTTGACCTTGGGTCTTATATTCTAATGGGGCTCGGGTACCTATGTGTTTAAATTTGTTTTTGTCCTGTTAATCTGTCTTGTGTTAATTCGATGACTAGATCAGTCAGAAGAATCTAGAATAATAGAGGAAAAATTTTCCTCCCCAGGATGCAAATTTTTACTCTTGTCTCTTGTGAGGTAGGCTACTAGTAGTCTCTGAAACTCTGATCACTACTAGCTTCCCTCTGAGGTCTCAGGCTCTCCTCTCCTTACCTTCAACTACAGGCTCCCAAAACCCCTTTAGGTCACTGAACTCTAGAAGAATCTGAAAGAAGCTACAAAACTGTGCAGTTTGGGGGAACTCATGCACCTTTTAAGGCTTCTTCGTGGGCCTCCTAGGATCCCCTCTTGTTAGAATCCCATATTTCCATGGATTAGACATGGTAACAAATGCAAAATAATCATAATAATAATACAAAATTAATTGATCATTTTAAAAGCACTAGCTAAGTGTAATGCAGTAAAGCCTCACAATAATTCTAAGGAATAGCTGCCACTATTATTTGTGCTTTATAAATGATAGATTTGATACACATATTTATCCCAGCTTTACAATTTAGAGAGGTAAAATGACTTACCAAAAGTTACATGACAATAGGTTGTAAAGTTATGGTTACAGCATTTCCTTAAATCTCTAGTCAAACTTCTGTTTTAAGTTTATTTATTTATTGAGAGAGAGAGAGAGAGAAAGCACAAGCAGGGGAGAGGCAGAGAGAGAGAGAGAAAGAATCCTAAGCAGGCTCCACACTCTCAGCTTGGAGCCCAACCTGGGGCTTGAACTCACAAACTGTGAGATGGTGACCTGAGCAGAAACCAAGAGTCAGACACTTAACCAACAGAGCCACACAGGCACCTCTCTAGTCAAACTTCTACTTGTGCTGTCCTTGCATCTTTCAAAATAAAATCAAAAGTCCTTCCTTCTCTAAAACATTACACTCAACTTAGAAACAATACGACAGGCTTTCGTGTTATAGCTATTTTTTTTTTTTTAAGTAAACTCTACATCCAACGTGGGGCTCAAACTCATGACTCCAAGATCAAGAGTTGCATGCTCTATGGACAGATATATGGAGCACACTGATTGGATGGGGGGCCACCAAATGTGGGATGTCCCAATTGGGGTAGGAGGCTGGTGGTGCAGGCAGTGTTCACCCAAGGTAGAACAAAAGAGATAGAAGTTTTCTGAATACACTGCAAGGGAGGGGTGGGCAGGATTGCAAAGAGAGACCAGGTGGTGATGAAGAGCCACAGTTATAGGGTAGAGTGAGGGAGTATAGGGACCTATGGAAATTCCCTTTCTTTGGTTATCTTAGGAACTGTGCCTGGTTGTAACTGGTCAGTTAGGGCCTATGGCTATTTCAAAATGGGTCGCTTAATGAGCCTATTTGTATTCAGCTCAGTGGGGTGGTTGCTATGGGCCTTTTGGCCTTGCTCAAGTTTCCATGGCTCAAGCCTGTTGCCTAAAAGCAGCCTCTACAAGGCGCCCCTTGAATGTGTTGTGACTATCGAGGACAGGCAGAAATCAGGATTCTATGTTGCCTGAGAAATTGTCCAAGGTATTGGTATTTACTGAGAAATGTGAATCTTGGTCTGAGAGGCAGAATTATGGCTCTCCAGACATATGCCCACAACCTGGGACTACCTTCTGTGGCAAAAGAGACTTTGCAGATGTGAATATGCTACAGAATTTGTGGTGGTGAGACGATCCTGGACTGTCTGGGTGGTATGATTTAATCATGAGGGTCCTCACAGAGGGATGCAAGGGGGAGCCAAAGGAGAGAGAGGCCATGTGGAAGGAATCAGAGGCTGGAATGATGTGCTTTGAAAATGGGGGAGGGCCACAAGCCAGAAGTACAGGTAGCCTCTAGAAACTGGAAAAGGCAGGGACCCGTGTTCTGCCCTAAGAGCTTCTGGGAGCGACCAGCCCTGCTGACACCTTGACCTTAGGCCTGTGAAACTGATTTCTGTCTTTGGGACTCCAGAACTCCAAGAGAATAAATGTGCATCCCTTTAAGCCACCGATTTTGTGATGATGATTTGTTAAGCAGCAGTAGAAATCTAATACACTTGGAAATCACGCTAAATGAAAAGAACAAATTTTCATCCAGACAGAGAGATTAAGCAGCGGCGAAGCAAAAAGAAATTTGAGAAGACAAGAAGGGTAAAAGGAGCATTAATGGACCCCTCCCTACCTTGCCTCTTATTAGCCAAGGAATTTACACTAAAACAAAGAAACAAAAATCCTGGGTAGCCCTTACTTAGTTAAGCCTAAAATGAGACAGGGTGGATGGGGTGGGAGGACTCTCTCCCCTTCTCCTCCATACTCCTCCTTGAGCATCTATTTCCAGGATGGCTGGTTGATAAAGGACGCCTGAGGGCAGAGATGAAAGAGACAGGAAATGAAGGACAAGGTGCTGTCCATCCCCAACCAGTTCAAGGGTTGGATTGTGAGCCATTGGAGAGCAGGGCGTGCCAAGCATCACTCTAATGCCTCGGGGACCTTTGGCTGCATCACTGGCAGAGAAGCCGTCCCTGGAGCACCAGCAGAGGAGCGGAAGGAGGCAAGCGCAGACACTAGTGTAGACGAGGGGGCAAGAACCAGAGAATTCAGCCTCTCCACATTAGTGTAGTATAAGAACATGGAAGCTACATCTAAATCAAAGAATCTTCTGCGGCTTCAGGTGCAGTCCTCCGATGCGCCTTTGAAGATGCAAGCACAGTGACCAATTTCTAGAGAAGGTGCAGTTTGATCCTTCAAGGGTCTTAGGGACTGGGTAGGGAGGGCACCCAGGCACTGTCACTCCTTTAATGATTGCCATGAAGGTAGGTGTGGGCACCGAAGACAAAATGGGCATCTCTGAGTAGGCACCAGACAGCAAGCTTCATCCCATTTCGTCTCCTGTCATTACCAAAATGAATCAGAGAGCCGGGGAAGACAGAGCTGCTTTCCTGTAAATGCCATAGTCAACCTGGGCTGCTATAGCAAAATACTCCAGACTGGGTGGCTGACACAATATTTATTTCTTACAGTGCTGGAAGATGAAAGTCCAAGATCAGGCTGTCAGTGTGGCTGGGTTCTTGGTGAAAGTCCTATTCCTGGTTTACAGACGGCTACTTCCTTGCTAGTTCTCCCCTGGCAAAGAGAGAGAGCTCTGATCCCCTTAACCCCTTGTAAGCATACTGATCCAAGCATGAACGCTCTGTCTCCATGACATCATTAAAATCAAATTATCCCCCTCAAAGGCCTCATCTCCAAATGCCATCACTTTGGGGACTAGAGCTTCTATATATGGATTTTAGGAGGCCATAAACATTCAGTCTGTAGCACTCTCTAACACCTTAGCATTTCCCCCCCTACAAACACGAGCTCCAAGGTCAGGCTTCCTCAACATCTATCAAGCCCAATGGTCCATACTTCTATAGCACAGTGCACAGGAGATTCCAGAACACAAATATAGAGGAGGAGATGAGTTATAAATTCAAAGTGATTACACACCTATTACAAAGTGCTATGCAGGGTTGGCAATCTGAAGAAATGCAGGCGTAAATGAAATACAAGCTCTGTTCCCAAAGAAGTTTGTATTCTATTTGAGGAATCTGACATGGGGGGAAAAAGGGGCTAAATTTAGAGAAGGGCAGGGCAAGCTCGGCATCTGAACGGAGAGTGGAGCTCCACCATCAAAACTGCACATTTGGACACTGGTATCATGGGTCTACTTTGAAATCAGGAGCAAGGTGTCTTCATCCATTAGGCACTCCAGGCTCAGGGCCCAGGACCTGCGATGGTCCTAAAACAGTTCTCAGTGATAGTTCAAACGGAGTCTGCCATTTGAAGACTTAAACAAAATCATAACACTAGTCTTTCCTTTGACAAGCATTTATTGAGGGCTTCCTTATGAGTTATGAGAAATGTTGAGGATATGAAAACTAGTAAGGCATTATGTTATTATTATCGTTATTATTAAGTACCAAGAAAATGGAATGGCCCATATGTTTGGTGGTTTGCTCAGAGGTGGGCTAGTATTTCTGGAATATTTCATGGAATGGGTGGGCTGGGCCTTTAAAAAGGGATAGGATAGGATAGGATAGGATAGGATAGGATAGGCAGTAAAGAAGAGTGAACCTTTCCAAAGGGTTCTAAGCACAGGTGTGGAAGCAGCAATGCGTATTAGCGATTCGTGAAGGTGAAGGCAGGGAGAGTAGGGGACATTGGTCTGCCTGTAGTGGATGCCTTTTGTTGGAGAAGAAAGGAGATCAATTTGGAAAAGGAGGTTATGGAAAAACCTTTCATGTCGCAGAGGGGTTTTTAATTTAGAGATTGGCACAGGACTCAGGCTGTTGATAGGGAGGAAAAACAGACAAGCTAACTGGCAAATTCTAGAGTCAAGTCCATGATTATATCCTCATTAGCAATTTTCTCCAGCCGTCTATATAACAAGTTATTAGACCGTGTATAATATATACACATAAGCACTTGTGTTTCTGTATTCTCCAGAAGGCAAACAGAGACTCTTAGGACATGAGATAGGCAGAGAAGGTATAACTGGCAATCCAATAATTAAAGTTGATAGACATTCAGGTTGGCCATATAGTGGCTATCGGATCTTTGATAAATCACTTCTCTGTAGCTCATTGTCCACGTCTGAAAACGGTTGTTGTACACCTGTGCACGTGTCCTGAAAAAATAAAGTGAATGTGTTTTGAAAATAAGCATCCTTAACAACTGTTACTTGTTTTTACTGCTCAGTGATGAGAAAAAAGAGCCACTACTATTCTGGGGGTGTTTGAAGGCTACCTACTTGATAAGAAAAAAGGCAAATATGTTCAAAGGTGACTATTCATTTTCTGTCATTCTACAACCATTTTCATTGAACGTGTTTTCCTTATAGACATTTTTTTTGATTGGCCTTTACTCCAGTGTCTCTTCTTGACTCGCCCATCTGTACAAAATTATAAGAATCACCTCAAATACAAGTCAAACAAACCAAAGAGTGAAGCATATTGTGTAAATATTCACTTATTCCTCGGTGTATTTATGGTTCAATGAAAATATGCCATGAGCTATGCAAATAAGAGAGAATCTGCATCTTTTGGAGCTGACAGTGAGTGGCTCATGCAGTCACACAAATCAGCGACACTAATACAGAGCAATGTGGAAAGTGCTCTGGTAAAGGTGGTCTCAGATGCGCTAGTAGAAACGAGATCAGCTGCGGCACAGTTACGGCACCGGGCTGAGGAAGTCCCAGCACCGGGGACACTGAGCTGAATATCGAAAGCCTACAGGAGCAATCCAGTAACTGTATCACACTTTGTACAGAGGAAATGGGATACCTAAAAGTTCCAGTGGGTGAGAAACAATGGCATGTTCTGGAAACTGCAAATCGATCAATAATATCAGAGCATAGGATATGAGGAGGTGGTGATGTGAAATGAGGCAGGTGGATGGATACTGGCCAGGTCCGGAATAGCCCTGCAGTCAAGGAGGGTGCATATTATCCAAAAAGAAATAGGGAAGTTGTAAAGGGATGGAGAGTTGATTAGACGGTGGGCTTTTATCTGGAATACGTAAAAGGGGTGCTAGGTATGGATGTGTGGACAGCATTCAGTTATGAACAACTGTGGAGCCTTAGATCCTGTTTGTCTTGTCTGGTCCTTTTACTTCTCGTATTGGCTACCGCTGCTGAATATCTCTGGACCACTTTCATGTGGCAACCTCGTGACAAGAGCCTAGGGTGAGGAAAAAGAGAAATGAAGCCTGTGAATAAGTGAGGGAGCTCTACCAGTGTCATCCAAATGACTCATGTGAAGGGGGTGGGCTGGATAGACTAAAATGGAAGCAGTTTGTGGGCAGCAGCATCTACCAAGTGCCTGTTATTATTATTATACATATTTTGTGTCTAGAGCCTCTGGACAGAGAGATGATAACAGGCAGCATTTCTAATCCATTTGAAAACTCAAAGGGCTATTATAAGTAAACCTGGCAAAACCATGTAGGGAGGCAGGAAGTTCTCTGCAACATCAGATACAGGTCTGTGAATCCTCTAGAATGGAGGGTTAGGTGCAGTCCTGAGTTTGATAGCGATGCATAGCAGAGACCTAAGAGACAGCCTATAAATCAGACTATTACCCAAACCCCTGAGGGTCAACAGAAGCCTACAAATAATTAATTCCAGAGAGTGGAAAAACTGGCTTGTGGAAGTGTGGGGGGGATATTAATAATGCTCTGTTTCTCCAGTGATCCTTTCCCTCAGGGGGAACAGGAGGGCTTGGCAAGCAGCCTCATCGCTCATAAACCCTGCTTCCGCTGGGGATGGTGAGATTGGGAAGCATCATTAGATATACCATCATACAGCAGTAGCAGTGAAAGGTGTAGACGGTCTTCCTCAGCCCACCTTAGGAAGTAAGGTCCATTCAACAATCAAGAAACATTTATAGAGTCTATACATGTCTGGCCCTTGGTAAGGGCTCAATAATGTCTCTGTTATTATAGCCCAGTGTCTAGTAAACGGTAAGTATCATGCAATGATTTATTGTTGGAGGGATCTAGAAATAATCTTACCATGCTCCCAGGCTAGAACTCCTGCTACTACATGTTCCTCCTCAGTCCCCCGTGGCAGATACTGCTAGTTGATCATCAATCCTGTTCTCCAGGGCACACAATTCTATAGGTACACAGACCAAAATTTTCCAGCCCTGTTGGATTTAGGTGTTGTCCTGTGACTGAAGTCTAGCGACAGAAAGCAAGCAGAATCGATGAGCGCCCATTCCAGTCCTGGCCCTTAAAACCAACATCCTTCATGGTTCCACCTCTTGTAATGAGAGAGGAAGATGCTACAGAACATCCCCCTCTGCAAAAACAAGGATCAAGTCTGAACATAAGACAAAAAGCAGCTATCTAAAGATATTAGAAAGGACTGGATAATGAAGAGTACACTCTTTGCTTATATCCAAAATATATAAAGAATTCCTACAACTCAAAAATAAGGAGACAACCCATTTTTTTTAATGGGCAAAAGATTTGAACTGGTAGTTCACAAAATAAAACATCCAGATAGTCAAAAGGCAGATGAAAAGACGCTCAGCCTGTAGTTGCTAGGGCCATGCAAGCGAAAACCAAGATTCTACTACACACCTGCTAGAATGCTAAAGTTGGAAACACTCACAGTTCCAAGTATTGGTAAGGACATGGCAGCTAGAAATCTCAGGACTTGCTGTTGAGAATACAAGATGGCGCCACCATTTTAGTAAACAGTATAGCCATATTTTATAAACATACCCTTCCCCTATGACCCAGTGATCCCTCCCCGAGGTATTTCCACAGGAGACGTGAAAACATGTGTACACACAAAGACATATATGCAAATCAGAGCAACATTATTCATAATAACTAAAAACTGGAACTCATTCTGAGGTCCATCAACTGGCGAACGGCGAATAAATTAGTGAGTCACGGTGTGTCCATACAATGAAACAGTGCTCAGCAGCAGAAAGAAATGATCTGCTAATACAATCATCAACATGGAGTGTGCTGAACAAAGGAAGCATGCCACAAAATAATACATATTGTATTCCATTTAAATGGAATTGAAGAACAGGAAAAATTTATCTTTACTGGCAGAAAGTCACCTGGGGCTAAGGGTTGGGAGAAGGGACCAGATATAAAGGGGCACCAGGAACTTTTTTGGGTGTTGGAAATGTCTATACTTTTATTGTCACAGTGGTTATACATCGGTACACAATTACCAAAAGCTCATCAAACTGTATCATTAAATGGGTGGATTTGATTTTATGACACCTTCACATGAGCCTCTCTTTCCGACTTATTTGCTGGCTGAGGACAGACAGGCTTGGGAAGCCATGTGCTGACAATGGTAAAGCCCATCACCCGGGTCCTTTAGTGAATAAGTGAGGCAGTCCCTCCCCTACCCGCCACTGCTGACCAAGAATCCCACACTGGATGGTTCTATGAGTGAGAAATAAATGGTGGCAGTGTTACACCTCTGAAATTTGGGGTGTTACAGAAGCTAGAATCTCCCTAACTAGTAGATCTCCAAACCAAAACACAGTCAAGACCATTTAAATTTTCTTGCTGAATTCACCTTATTTATTCATTTATTTATTTTTAATATAATTTATTGTCAAGTTGGCTAACATACAGTATGTACAGTGTGCTCTAGGTTTTGGGGGTAGATTCCCATGATTCATCGCTTACTTATAACACAATTCACCTTATTTAAACTGGAGAAAAAAACAATAATAACCCAAATGTCCAAAACATGGGAACAATTAGGTAAATTATGGTATATTAATCTTATATAATTCTTATTATATAACCACTTACATAATTACTTCAAGAACTATGTAGTAACCTGGATATACTCTCAAAATACTAAAGTGAGAAAAGGCAAAACCCAGGATTTTATCAATGTTATTGTATCAGGAAGCCCAGACACCAAATTATGTTCATCCAAGGCTTTAAACCTATCTGGTCCCGTCTGAAGGGACCCACATGGCGTATATCTATGCACATGGGACTGAGAACCTATTGAGTAAAACTCCATCATAAAGAGAAGAGACACGAGTCAGGTAAGCTAAGCTCGGGCAGAGTTGGCAAAAAGAAAAGGGGATGATCAGAAAACCGTAGGTGTGAAAACAAGCGCAGTTTCACTAAAATCTTGCCGTTTGTACTGTCTCAGAGCCTGTGTCGCTGATTCTAATGCAGTGGGTTTGTCCATAGAGCAGAAACAAGCTAAATCATGCACTGAACCGGCCCTCCTTGGCGGCTGGAGGCAGAATGAAAAGGGAGGAGTCAGCCCCTCTCCTGAGGTTCCAGAACTTTCTGTAGCAGTTGCAGCAGCAGCAGCAGCAGCGGGAGATGTTACCAAGGGAGATGCTGAGAACTGGAGGAGAATTGGAGCTGGGTGCAAGATGGCTGGGAGGATTCCTTCCTGAGAACTCCAGAACTAGTGAGGAGGGGGGTTGAGGATTAGAACCGTTGCTGAATGAAATGGGGTGGAATCTTATTCCCAGTGTGGCCTGATGTTTACCCTCAGGCTGGACTCCCCTGTAGACACAGAAGATTTGTCTGTGTATGTTTGTGTTTGTGAGTATGTACGTTCTTTGTTACATCTTTGTAAAAAAAAATAAGCAAACATATGAATAGTGTGACACAGAACATATAAATTAAAGCATAGTGAAACAGTAAGATTATACATAATTTATCCTTTTTTTTTATTCTGTTCATGTTACTATTGTCTTCATAGAACCTACAATGATACACATTTCCTTCCTCCAGTTATTTGTCCTATAATTTCTTATTTTATTTTATTTTATTTTATTTTATTTTATTTTATTTTATTTTATTTTAGAGAAAGCACGAGCAGGGGAGAGGGGCAGAGGGGGAGAGAGAGACAATCTTAAAGCAGGCTCCACGCTAAGCGTGGAGCCCGACATAGGGCTCAAACCCACGACCTTGGGATCATGACCTAAGCTGAAATCAAGTCAGACACTCAACCAACTGAGCCACCCAGGTGCCCCTCTCCTATAATTTCTCAATAAACTATTCCTTCTGTTCTCATAGCATAGACATCAGAAGAACAGAAAGAAGACATCAAGATCTCTGGCCAGCGTATATTCTTTTTTTAAAAAGTTTTAAATGTTTATTTTTGAGAGAGAGAGAGAGAGAGAGAGAGAGAGAGAGAGAGAGACTATGAGTGGGGGAGGGGCAGAGAGAGAAGGAGACAGAATCCAAAGCAGGCTCCAGGCTCTGAGCTGTCAGCACAGAGCCCAACGTGGGGCTCGAACTCACCCAACCGACTGAGCCACCCAGGCGCCCCTGACCCGTGTATATTCTAAAACAAACAGATCTAGTACAAAGGATATTTGGGACTTAACAAAAAAATTTTTTTATTTTAATTTTTTGCTTTCTGTTTATCATCTCATAGCAAGATTACTTTCTCCTGGAGTTTAATCATGGTCCTTTCTAACAGAAAGGGATCTTGTGCAGCAAACAAAGGGAGATTTCCCCGGGCCAGCAGCAACATTGTGAGTCAGCAAAGCTTAGAATTTATTACCTGGCATTTCCAGTCAGTTCTGAAGCCCTGGCTGACCAGGGCTCACCTTGATTGATCACTAACACAAGTCTCATAGCTTAGTAGGAATGAAGGGCTGTCCGGACACCTGGAGATTCCGTGTGCTTTACCAATCCTACACAGTCCAAGCTGCAGCAGAGAATTTCCTCATCATTCTTTCATGCATGCATGCATGCATGCATTCTTTGAGCATGTATTTATTTATTCACCCAACCTGTATTTCTGGGCCTGGCACTGTGTTAGATGACGGAGATAAACAGCTCAGGTAAGCAAATATTCCTGCGAAAACGGATATATGGAAACAATTAGGTATCAAAAGCATTTGATGTTAGCGATGTGTACCGTGGCATACGGCTGACAGGTTAGCGCATCCCACGGGGAGAAGAAGGGAGAGTGGGCTGCCTGCCACGAGGCTTACCAACTTTCTGGGCCAGGACAACCGCGCTCGCTGTGTACCCCCACTGCTAAGCTGATGCTACGTATTTAAGGTCTCTTCATGACAGCATCCGTCTCCAGGTACCAGTGTTTATGTTATCAGGAAAGGCTAAGCTGTAGCAAAGGCCTCAAAACATAGTACTTCAACAAATGAAGTTTCTCTTATACGTGATGGTCCCCCAGTTGAGCAGTCCATGGGTCAGTGCTGTGCTCCACAAGGCCATCCAGGGTCTCCCCTTCCTTCCACATTGTCGCTGTGCTATTTCCTTCGGTGCTTTCCTTGTTTTCACGATCGCAGGTGCTTTTCATGCAAGAACTCACCCCAAACGATGTCCAAACTTTTCCACTACGAGTATACTGGTACACTTGTGAAGTATGTGTTAGAACAGAATAGCAGAGGGGCACCTGGGTGGCTCAGTGGGTTGAGCATCTGACTTCAGCTCAGATCATGATCTCACAGTTCCTGGGTTCAAGCCCCCCATCGGACTCGGTGCTGACAGCTCAGAGCCCAGAGCCTGCTTTAGATTCTCTGTATCTCTCTCTCTCTCTCTGCCCCTTCCCTGCTCACACTCTGTGTCTCTTCAAAAATAAATAAACATTTAGGGCGCCTGCGTGGCTCAGTCAGTTGAACATCTGACTTCGGCTCAGGTCATGATCTTGGGGTTTATGAGTTCGAGCCCTGCATCGGACTCTGTGCTGACAGCTCAGAGCCTGGAGCCTGCCTTGGATTCTCTGTCTCTCTCTCTCTCTGCCCCTCCCCTGCTCACACTCTGTCTCTCTCTCAAAAATAAACATTGAAAATAAATAAGTAAATAAATAAACATTAAAAACTTTCTTAAAAAAGAAAAGGATAACAAAAATGTATTAAATGTGTTATTTCTCTTTCAAAATAAGGGTATGAGAGCCATAGGTTATCTCTGGTTTCTAAGGGGACCGAGAGCTTATAATAGATGTGTCGCCCTGGAGGGTGTTTGGGGATGAGGTTAACAATTAAACTGGTGAATCTTGACTGCTCAGACTGCCCACCAGAATGTGAGTGAACCTCATATAATCAGCTTGTTCTATTGAACGAAGAGACCAGTCTCCCCCAGCAAAAGGGAATCCTCTAGCAGACTACCCACAGATTTTACCTCCACCACGGGCTCTCCTGCTAGCTTTTGCACTGGAACTAGCATAGATTGTCCTGCGTCTCCAGTCTACCTGCCCACTCTGCTGATTTTGGACTTGTAAGTCTCCCCAATTTCATGAGCCAATTCATCATAATACATCTCTCTCCACACACACACACACACACACACACACACACACACACACACACATATATATATATCTCTCCAATTGGTTCTGTTTCTCTGGAGGTCCCTGACTAGTAGACGGATACAGAACCAGTGCTACTCTGTTTAATAACATGCTGTTTAACACAGAATCATTAAATCAGAATCTTTTCATGAGCACTGGGTGTTGTATGGAAACCGATTTGACAATAAATTTCATATATTTTAAAAAATAAAATAAAATAAAGTACATAAAAATAAAAATAAATCAGAATTTTTTCCTTCTTGACTCTTTTTTCCTTTTTCTTATTCTTTCTTTCTTTCTTCCTCTCTTCTTCCACTCTCCTCTTAGAAGTTATCCCTCTTTCTCCAAGGCAATCCCTACTCCACCCATGGTTAACTAACGCTCAGTCTCCCAAACTTTTTTTTATTATTTTTAAAAAATTTTAGGTTTGTTTATTTATTTATTTATTTATTTATTTATTTATTTATTGAGAGCACATGATGTGTGTGTGTGTGTGTGTGTGTGTGTGTGTGTGTGTGTACCAGCGGGGGAGGGGCAGAGAGAGAGGGAGACAGACAATCTCAAGCACACTCCATGCTGACAGCTCCGAGCCCAACTCAGGGCTCCATCCCAACCATGAGAGCCTGACCTGAGCTGAAATCAAGAGTCAGACGTTCAACCGACTGAGCCACCAGGTGCCCCAGTCTTGCAAACTTCTTAAATCCTAGACACAAAGTAAGTATCAAACACCTTCGCTTCGTGTTACATACTTCATTCAACAGACACATCTTGAACTCTTACATAGTACAGGACCTCTACCATGAACAGGGGATAAAAACAAGAATTGAACATGGTTCTTGACCTTGAGAAACGCAAACTGGGATTAAGTAATATTTGGATTAGTCAAGTGTTTGTTTTTTACCCCCTTAAAACGGGTATTCCCTTGGATTTCTATTGTGTGAGACAAACAATGTTTTATTCCATTACCTTGTGCATTTTCCCAATTGCTTCTTCCCTTTGGTGTATTGACACTTCGTCTTCATTCTTAGGCAGACACTTCAGATTCCAGAAACCAAGACCCAAATATATTAGGGACAAATCTCAATAGGTTCCCGGAGTCCTGTGGTTATCATCGCATGCCACCCCAGCACTGTCACCATTATAGACCATTTCTTGAGTACCTTCTTGTCCAAGAGATTTCATTTGGGATTCAGGATTCATATTGAGGTGGCCTGAGTCATAAATGTTTTCAGTTTCTTTATTTATATTTCAATACATACAGTGTTTATTATGTGCCAGACATTGTCATCGGCACTTTTATATGCAATCATTCGTTCGTTACTCATAACAATGCCATGAGGCGGGTACTAATATTATCTTCTATCACAGATTGGAGATTATATTAACCTCTCTATGAGGAATATAGAGATTTTAACACGTGCCCACATCTTGCAGCTAACCTCATAGCAGAGTTGAGATTTAAACTCAGGGAGTCTACCTCCAAAGTTTATATTCACATCGAAAACACTACTATCTTTCTGCTAGCTTTGTGGAAAACAAACAAATGCATAAAACAAAACAAAAAAACTTCCCCACACTACAGACTTTCTGGTCTAGAATATGTTCAGTGCTGACTTCCCATCCTAATATATATATATATATATATATATATATATATATATTTTGTGGAAAACAAACAAATGCATAAAACAAAACAAAAAAACTTCCCCACACTACAGACTTTCTGGTCTAGAATATGTTCAGTTCTGACTTCCCATCCTGATATATATATATATTACCTGATATATATAAATATTACCAACGATGGGCATGCCAGTGACATGGTTTGGGTTTTGCCTGGCTCTCTATCCCCTCAAAATCTCTGAGACGCCTTAGTAGATCCATTTGGTTCCCACTTGCAGACTCAGTTACATCCCTGACTCAGAGATGACTGATACGTAGGAAGAATGTAAGGTACTATAGAACTAAGGCTCACTGACTTAGAATCAAGTCAACCTACTGCTAGTCCTCTTGCGAACTTACACTTTTGTTTGCGGAGTACAGAAAAACTTTGGATTGTTCTGCGAGTGTTCCACAAGATGAGTAAACACTTCTAATAAATTTTAACTTGGTAAACGAGAGATGTCTTGCAATACGAGTCGTAGGTGATGCTTAGCGTCAGGTGATCACAACTGAGCCAATGGTTTTCTCTCTCTCTCTCTCTCTCTCTCTCTCTCTATCGCTCGCTGCGGATTGTGGGTGATCATCAATTCGATGTCACATTTCCGTGAAGTCCTCAAAAGGAGGCAAAAGCAACTGTCGTTGGACAGGTTCCTTGCTAAAGTTGCACGAAAAGAAAAAGATTCCATTGTGCCAATAGACAGCAGTGATTCTATTAGTGATAGTGAAAGTCGCCCTACACAATAACCCTCTTCTCTCTGGTCTCCCTCACACCAGCCACGAAGGTTTTCAAAGGTAAGTGCAGGTTAGTTTTTTTTTTCTTTATATTTTGCATTTTCTTTATTAGTTTGTATTATGTTACAGTACTGTAATGATTTTTACATGAATATTTTTGGGTTGCAGAAAAATCATCTGAGTTTCCATGATTTCTTATGGGGAAATTCGCTTTGATATACAAGTGCTTTGGATTACAGGCTACAGGCGTGTTCCTGGAATGAACTATGCTCACAAACCAAGGTTTTACTGTATGTGCTTTCTCAAAATTGCCACTTCTACTGTAACACTGGTGACTAGGGGTCTGTTTTATTTCCCTGTGTCTAATTTCATGTCTTGGCTCCTAGCTTGGAATGCTAGTTCCTGTCTTACTTCTCCCAATCCTAGAGATTATAGTCCTGGCCTGACTCTCAGTTCCCTGGCTAGGTTCCTGATGCCACTTGATATCTTGTCAGGCTTCCTTGAGGTACTGCTTTGCCCTCCCCCCTGGTTACTTTCCCGATACGACTCCCAGGACAGCCTCATGGTACCTATTACTGAAGCCTATCCCAACATGGTAGAACAGTCAAGTTTGGGGGGTCTTAGCCTTCTGGTGAGCCCCTCATCGATGCTAACAGACCCCCAGTTCTGACCCTAACCCAGCCCTAATCCAGCTGAAGGAAGAGAGATACAGATAAATGGAGGAGACAGGACCCAAGCAAAAAGTCAGAAGTACGAATGCTTAGTGGTCAGATATGACCTTAATAGGCTATAACGACACAGGAAATTTTGTATGGCACAGGCCCTGAGTTAATAAGACAGTATAAAGTGTGTCTCAAGTCTTGGGTCAATTCTGTTGGAAGGTGTGATTGATGTATTTTGGGAGTTTATGGTTGACAGGCTACCTTCAAATTAAATTAGATCTATAGGCTCTGTGCTGTGGCCTTACTCCTCGTTCGCATAGCAGGGATTCGTAACCTGGGGTCCATGTATTCCTAGGCATCTATGAGCAAGCATTGGGAAATAGTATGACAGTATGCCTAGGAGTGTTTTCTTGAGGGAAGGCTAAGTTGTTTAGGTCAGATTCTCATAGGAACTTGTGACTGACAACTCTAGAAACTTTCCCACAACTACCAGCAATGCTGAGTGAAAGGGTCAGACATTTTCATTAACTTTTTCTTTCCACACTGAGTTCTCTAGAACTTTCAAGCCATGAATAAAGTGAAAACATGTAGCTTGAGTGAAACACATAGACAATTATATATGTGCATTCTATGTAATATAGCCTGTGCATATGGAATATAATATACATATATAATTATACGTATATAATTGTACGCACGTGTGTGTGTGTGTGTCGTGGGGTCTACATGCAACCCTGCTCTTTTTAAAGACCAATTGGCAAAGTGATTCACTAGCTTTAGCGCATGGTGCTTGACTGAAATTAATTTGACTAATTTGACAGCATCATAGGCTTCTAAGTTAATGAAAGCAGAAAGTTCGAAAGACCGCACCCCAGGGGAAAAGGTCAGAATGCAGAGGCTTGATCTAGTTCAGATGCACAAAACACAACATGCTGCAGAGATCTGTAGCAGAAAGAAACAGAGGAGACAGCTGGGTTTGGGTGGGGTCGAATTAGGGGGCAGGCCTGGGTTGCTCTGAAAGATATTTTACCTAAAGAGAAACACCTTGTTTTTTGTTTTTTTTTCCTTAAAGAGAAGCTCATTGTCCTGAAACTTCAAAGACAGAGCACCGTGGACCTTGAGGTTCACACTGAGCCAGGATTATCAATTGACCTCAATTTAAAAACCAGCCATGCATAGATCTGGGTGGAGGCCAGAGGCAGAAGAGTGAAAAGAAGCAGAGAGATCTTCTAGTTGCTGGGTCACTAACTACTGGCCCAAAACACACTGGGTTTTGGGCCCGCTGAGTGTTTCAAAAGTAACTTGAGCCAATATTGGAAAATTCAGGGATTTCACATGATAATCAAGATTTCCTTTTCTTTTGAGAAGTCTGGAAACATTGCAGCCTCCGGCCCTGTGTTCCCTTGGGGCCCCCTCATTGGCAGCTGTCCCTTCTAGAAGGGGAAGTGCCTGCACTCCCCTGGGGCCCACTGTCTGGAGGCTGGCAGTTGTGTTACTGGGGAATTGTGAGGGCAGAGCTGAAATGGCTGGGGCGAGTGAAATCACACAGGGAGAACTTGCGCCCCTCGTGGCTTCTCATCACAGTGGGGGCCCGCGTCCACTCTCAGAAATCGCCTGGAGTCCAGGACTCCCAGATT
The DNA here is from genome assembly GCF_014898765.1 of Herpailurus yagouaroundi. Taxonomy (NCBI): domain Eukaryota; kingdom Metazoa; phylum Chordata; class Mammalia; order Carnivora; family Felidae; genus Herpailurus; species Herpailurus yagouaroundi. The sequence goes on along the minus strand of NW_024412388.1, from coordinate 103,132,111 downwards.
CCTGTGTGTGCCCAGGAGGCTGTCTGGCATCTCAGATGCTCTCTGGCCTGGAGCTGTTTTTTTTTTGTTTGTTTGTTTGTTTTTCCCTTAGTGGCAGGCATTGCACTCACCCTTTACAACCAGAGTCCCTTATTCCTGCTTTTCGGCTCCTTCCATTACAGTTTCAGGCTTGACTCCAAATCCACTCCCAGCTCCTCATGGATCAATATTTATTCTTTCAACAATTTCTGGCTGCCTGCACTCTGTCAATTGCACACGGTACTGAGGAATTGAAGACAAGTCTTAGCGCTACTGCGGAAGGAACTGAAAACGCAGACAAGAAGCTAACGTGACTGAAATCTTTGTGGGGAACACCAGAGCACGTCCGACTTGGTAATAGAAATCTGTCCACCAGATGGCGCTCAAGAGAGCCCAGTGTAACAAAACCACCCCGGGCATGGCGAGGGCGGGGCAAATTTTACCCTGTTGAAGAACGTGGCACCATGACTTCCATTTCACGGTACTCTTATGTCCCATCAAGCCTCCAACGTTCCCCAACCCCCAGGACTCTGGGTGTGATGTTGGGACCGGGAGGAGCACCAGCTCCCACACGGCCGGCCCCTGCCCTGCCCACGCTAATCCGAAGGCGGAGCCCTTTCCCAGTGAGACCAGCAAAGAACTGCCCCGGCAGGGGGCAGGAAACACCTTTGGATAGGAAGGCTGATTGTCACCTGAGTTCATTAACCAGCTCCGCGGTGTCCTTTAGGAACAAGCCCAGTCTCTCCTCTCATAGCTGCTCTGGTCTTGGTCCCCATCTGCTCATCTGCTATTTAATTTGATTAAATATATTGGTTGGTTTTTCTTTTTTTAATGTGTCTATTCCAACCACTTATAGCTTTTCAAAACGTTGGGTTTTTTTCCTGATTATAATAAGCTCATTAAAAGAAATGCAAAGAGAAATTAATGACTTAGAAAGGGTCTAATTCCTCTACATATAATTCAAGTCTTAGAGATACTCACTGTTGGGAGTTTGGCACATATTCCTCTAGAACAGGGTTTCTTACCCTTGGCACTATTTTTTGTTTGGAGGACTGCTGTGTGCCTTGTAGTGCATTTAGCAGCATCCCTGGTCTCTAACCACTGGCTGCCGGTAGTAACCCCACCACCGCCACCCAGTTCTGACAACCAAAACTGTATCCCCGCATTGCAAAATGGCTTCCCACGATAACTGATTTCCTGCAACTTGCTTAAAAAAAAACAAAAAACAAAAAACAAAAAAAAAAACACTTAACGAACACATCTTAGTCAACCTTTCCATTTCAGAATACCTGGATCTACTATATTCTTTGATAATAATAATAACTATAACAATAATAGCAATAATAATAGAGTGGGACTTAGTTGATTCTACCTGTGCTTCATACTAGCTTTGTGACCTTGGGCAAGTTTATTTGCCTCCTAAGTCCAGGCTCCCTCTTCTATAAAATGAAGGTAATGATAGTACCTACCTCATAAAAGTTGCTGTGGAATTTCATTCATTAATGGCTGCAGGGTTTTAAAAGATTAAATCAGATTGTGCACGAAAAGCACTTCCACAGTGTCTGCTACATAAGTAACATGCGCTCACCTGATATGGGTATTGTTATCGAAAGAAACTATTGAATTATATTTGCCTTGTGTTTGGCCATTGTGCTCTCTGTTCTTACTCATTTTAACTCTTTTTCTTTTTTTTTTTTTTTAGTTTATTTCTTTGAGTTCTTTAGCGGATGTTATCCTTTGTAAATAGTAATTCTCCGTGTTCTCCTTTCTAAAGGGGATTTATTTTTGTGTCCTGTCTTCATGTATTAGCTAGGATCTTTCAAATGACGGTAATAATACAAGAGATAGTAGATATTACAATGAAATGACTTTCAGGAATTCACCTTGAATACAATGTTGGCTTTTGGTCTGAAGTTATGTTTTTTAAATCATTTTTAAAGAAGCATTTTTCTATGAGCCATTCCTTTTTGAAATAATATTTTATTTTTTTTAGGGAAGTTTTAGATTCACAGCAAAATTGAGCAGAAAGCACAAAGAGTTCCCATATAGCCCCTGCTCCCACACATGCACAGCCTGGCCCCCATCAACATCCCACACCAAAGGGGTACATTTGTTGTAATCTTTGGACCTAAATTGAGACATCGCTACCATTATCCCTCTTGTTACCATGCCATCTATGAATGACTTTTGTACAGCCTTTATCAAGAATGGATATTTTATCAAATGCTGTTTTAGCATGAACTGAGTTCGTATGATTTTTTTCTTGACCTATTATTTATATGAATAGACTTTTTAATAGTACTTTGTCCTTGCCTCCTTGATATGAAACTGCTTTGTCATCATGATTTTTCCATTAGTGGTGGTGTCACATTTGATTCATTGGTACTTCGGGTGAGGATTTTCATATGACAGTTCATAAAATGGATTGGACTGTAAATTTTTATGGTGTTCTGTCTTGTCAGACCATGAAAAGTTCTCCCAAACCCTCGAGCACTTTTCCTCTCAATTTGGGCTGGTCTTCTTTCTATTAAAAAGAACATTTTTTTTTTTTTCTGACAAACCATTAGTTTGTCCCTTTCAGGTTCAAAGAATATGTTCTGAGCTTTTCACGTCATTCTGGGAAACATGTGATGAAGGAATTGAGACCGATTATTTACAATTCTTCCAAAGAAAGGGAAGAGGTAGGAGTGCTTCCAAATCCTTCTATGGGGTGTTACCCTGATGAAATCAAAGACATCAAAAACTGTGGACCAACATCCTTTATGAATCTAGACACGAACACCCTCAATGAAATACTAGCAACGTGTAAAAATAATCATATGCCATGACCAAGTATTCCCTTGGACACTAGGCTGATGCACCTTTTAGTAGTATGTATTTGCCCTCTCTTCTGTCCACCACTGCCAGAGCTCTGACCAGCAGTGCAACATGGTCAGGACAGAATGTCGAGAGCTGTTGGAGGAGCAGAGGTCTGATTCAAGCTACTTCATCTAACATTTACCCTTGGAAGTCTTACCTGCCTACCCCTAACCTCATGAAGTACTTATCAGCTAGCCCTTGGTGCCCCACTGAATGCCATACACACATCCATCCAAGGTATCTATAACATTTTCACTTATTTGGTTTTTTTGTTTAATTTGAGAGAGAGCGAGAGCATGAGCGGGGTGGGGGGCAGGGGCAGAGGGAAAGAGAGGGAATCTCAAGCAGGCTCCAAGCTCAGTGCAGAGCCCAACATGAGGCTCGACCCCACGACCCTGGGTTCATGACCTAAGCTGAAACCAAGAGTCAGACACTCCACGGACTAAGTCACCCAGGCGCCCTCTGTAAGATTTTCTTATACGTATTTGTCCACAGGTCTGTGTTTCCCTTCGCAATGTAATGACTGTAAACAGTTGGCATCTTCAGCATCTGGCACAAAGTGGAAGCTTAAAACATTTGTGGAATGAACACACTTGTGAGTGAAGCAACATAGCCCAGGGAAAGTTGGATGGGGAAGTCTGGAAGGGCCTAGAACACCAGTAGAACCACTAGTTGGAAGCAGGGGTGGGGGACCTGCTCCAGGTGGTGGGAGAAGGGTCTGTGAGGAAAAACACACTCAGTCAAGTGACAGGCGCTAGCCCGAATAAATGATGGGCATCGTGAGGTCTCAGCAAAACATACAGAGTGTCTCCAGAGGAGGAGGAGAGTTGTCAGGAGTTTGAGAGCAGGACTAGCCAAGGATTCCCATACGCGATACCAAGAAGCTCAGCCAAGGGGAAACGTCGTCTTGCCACCCCCAGCATCAGACAGGTGCTTAATGAATTTTTCTGAGGGAATAACTAGTCCCTGCCCTCCAGAGGCGTGTAGTCTGATTGGGGTCTGTCATACACCATCTATGACATTAACAGCTGGGAAGAGACTGTCTCTCAGATAACCGCTGGGTAACCGTGTCCCTAGTTGGCTCCCCCACAGCCAAACCCACCCTTCCCCGTCAGACTTTGTGATACCTAAGTGATTTTGAGGAAAATCCTAGTAACAACATAATTCTTAAATGTTTTTCAGGTAACCTCTTTTCCATTTCATTTCATTTCATTTCATTATTTCATTTCATCTCGTTTCATTTCAATTTCATGTGCTTCCTCACTAACATGGTCATGGGTTTTGCTCACAGTTTCTTTTTCACTAATTTTAATTCCAGAATAGTTAACATACAATATTATATTAGTTTCAGGTGTATAATATAGTGATTCAACACTTCCATACATCACCCTGTGAGTGCCCTCCTTAACCTAATCCCCAATACCTATTTCCCCCACCCCCACCCCTTCCCTCTGGTAATCAATGTTTTTTTCTCTATAGTTAATAGTCGGCTTCTTGGTTTTTCTCTCTCTCTCTTTTCCCCTTTCCTCTTTTACTTTGTTTCTTTCTTTCTTTTTTAACGTTCATTTATTTTTGAGTGACAGAAAGAGAGAGACAGAGCATGAGCAGGAGAAGGGCAGAGAGAGAGGGAGACAAGATCCGAAGCAGGCTCCAGGCTCTGAGCTGTCAGCACAGAGCCCGATGCGGGGCTTGAACTCATGAACTGCGAGACCATGACCTGAGCCGAAGTTGGACGCTTAACCAACTGAGCCACCCAGGCGCCCCCATTTCGTTTCTTAAATTCTACATGTGAGTGAAATCATATGGTATTTATTTTTCTCTGCCTGACTTATTTAGCTTAGCATTACACTCTCTAGTTCCATCCATGTTGTTGCAAATGGCAAGATTTCATTCTTTCTATGGCTGAATATTCACTTGAATGCATGTGTGTGTGTGTGTGTATATATATGTATATATATGCATACATATGTATATATATACATATACATATATACATATACATGTGCGTGTGTGTGTGTGTGTGTATACATATACACACCACACCCTCTTTATCCATTCATCTATCCAAGGATGCTTGGGCTGCTTCCATAATTTGGCTATTGTAGATAACGCTGCTACAAACATCAGGATCCATATATGCCTTTGAATTAGGGTTTTTGTTTTTGGTTTTTTGGGTTTTTTCGGTAAATACCTAGTAGTGCGATTGCTGGATTGCAGGGTATTCTCTTTTTAACTTTTTGAGGACCCTCCACACTGTTTTCCAGAGTGGCTGCACCAGTTTGCACCCCCAGCAGTGCAAGAGGGTTCCTTTTTCTCCACCTCCTCACTAACACTTGTTTTTGCTTGCAGTTTCTCACCTGTCCCTGTCACTAGCTGGAAGAGTGAAGCCCATTCTGCACAAATCCAGAAATATGGTTTCGGTTTATTTAAAAAAAAAAAAAAAACACATTACTTTTAGGCCGCATCTCCTCTCACTCTTGTCAATGCTCTAATATACCAGCCCAAGTACACTAATACTTTGGAGACAGCTGAGTCAATAATTAATGTAAAGGCAAAAGCAGTTTGGCAGAATTCAAACTCCCTAGGCCTAAGGTGGTAACAGAGAAAGCCAAACATGCACACTTTGTATATTTATCTCTAGAGCAGAGACTCATGAAATCCCCATGCCACTCCAGATTTGCTTTGTTTTCTGTAATTTGGTCCTAAAAGATGCTTTCCACTTAAATTAACACAGCTGTCCCCAGAGAAATGGTCTTTGAGAAAACAGCCTTCCCTTTCAAGATCAATTACAAGGAAAGCCTTGCGGTTCTCCAACTTCTACTGGTTGCAGGTCTCCAGAAATAATCTTCTCTATTGTGAGATGTGTCGGCTAAATGAAAGGTCCATATGTTACGCCATAGTAGCCAAACATGTGAAGAGATGATGTGCGCTCTAGTAAAAGTGTTAGTATGGAGACTTACTGCAGATGTCTTCTTAAAAAACCAGTTCAGGGGGCGCCTGGGTGGCTCAGTCAGTTAAGTGTCCGACTTCGACTCAGGTCATGATCTCGCGGTTCATGAGTTCGAGCCCCACGTCTGGCTCTGTGCTAACACTCTGAGCCTGGAGGCTGCTTCGGATTCTGTGTCTCCCCTCTCTCTGCCCTTCCCCTGCTTGTGCTCTATCTCTCTGTCTCTGTCTCTCTCAAGAATAAATAAACATTAAAAATTTTACAAATAATAAAAATTAAAACCCAGTTCAGGAAGGAAAGGAAAAGTTCTTCCTCACATCTTACAGCAAAGCCACCCTTACATCTGCCTTTGGTTTTGTTCGCTTTTGGTTTTGCTATCGTGTTCAGAAAGTGAAAGAGCCTAAAGCCTCAAAAACAAGGAAATGCTTTCTCTATAAGCCAAATCTTTTACAAGCATCCGCAGAAAGAGAGAATCTCAGAAAGAGAGAATCATTTGGATCTTTATATTGAGGACTCCATTTGGCCAAATTCAAGAAAAATCTTCTTTTTAAAAATTTTTTTAACATTTATTTATTATTTAGAGACAAAGAGAGACAGAGCATGAGCATGGGAGGGGCGGGGGGGGGGGGGGGGACACAGAACCCGAAGCAGGCTCCAGGCTCCGAGCTGTCAGCAAGGAGCCTGATGCAGGGCTAGAACTCACAGACCTCGAGATCATGACCCGAGCCAAAGTCGGATGCTTAACCGACTGAGCCACCCTGGTGCCCCTCAGGAAAAATGTTAATAACGGGGAGGTGTAGTCCAGGGAATCTGCCAGATGTGAATATGAAACTAACAGTTTTATGTATACTTCACACCCACCAGAATGGCCAAAATGAAACAAAAACAAAAACCGTGCTGTGAAAGATATAAAGCATTTGGAACTCTCAAACATCATTTGGGAGTGTGTCAATTGCATGACCACCTTGGAAAACTGGGCGGTATCTTGAAAGGCTGAGCATACCTCCATGCCCTAGCACCCACTCTTATGTGAATACTCGGCAGAAACGCATCATATATTTACCAAAACGCACGTAGTAGAAAGACTGTGGCAACACTATTCATAAGAGAGCCTTCAACTGGAAATAACACAAACGCCCGGCAGAAGTAGAATGGATAAATAAACAGTGGTAGATTTGTAACGAAATCCTATACAGCAATGACAATAAATAAGCCACAACCTCCACATAACAACACGGATGAACCCGATAAACACACTATTGAGTGAGAAAGAAGGCAAAACAAAAGAGTTATAGGCATTCCATTTACATAAAATTCAAGAACAGACAAAATTAACGTATGGTGTTAGAAGTGAGGACAGTGGTTACCCTCAGGAGGGGGGCAGTGACAGGAGGGGGCACAAGGTGGGCTTCTGGGACGGTAATAACGTTTTGTTTCCTAATCCGGATTCTGGCTGTGCAGATGTGTTCTGTTTGGGAAAATTCTCTGAGCTGTGGAATGGACTTCAATGGACAGCTTATCCCTCTGAGATTTCCAGAAGTGAGAGCATCTCCCCATATATAGTCAGAGTCCCTGCTGTCCCTCTCCTCTGTTGTCCACTGTCACTTTGATCACTTCTGGGTCCTGGTCTTGCCACTGCTGTCCTTCTCTGGACATCTTGTTCTCTCTCTCCCAGTCTTCTGTGCTCTCTTCTCTCTGGCCAGGTCATCCACGCATTCAGTTCCTTGAGGAAGACCCCCCACAGCTGCCCTCTGTGAGCCCTTGGAGACACAACCCTAGTATTTCTGCCACAGCTCTCAGGACTCACAGGTACCCTGGCAATGATGGGTGACTGGGACAAGGGGTAGAAATAACTGTTCTACATTATGCCTGGAATGGGTGTCCCATATGCTATTGCTCAGAACCCATGTTAGAAATTTCTAGAAACCCTTCTTTATTCGAGGTCATTTGCTCTCTATGGGCCAGAGCCCCTACCATTCTGCCTCCCTGAGGGTTCTCTCGTTCACTAGATAGCTTGTATGTTTCTGAACCCCAATTACAGACAAGGATCTACTTCCTTCCAACCAGGAGGGTAACCAACTCATCCTAACGTGCCCAAGATTTTCCCAGTTTTAACACTGGAAGTCCCAAGTCCCCAAAGCCCCCCCAGTCCCAAGCAAACCGGGATGATTGGTGACCCTATAAACCTGGCTTCTGGGACCCAGAATGGGCCCCACTAGACACAGCTGGACATCTGTTTTAATTTGCCCCTGATTATCTACAGCAGTTAAGAAGTTGATCCAGCTGCATGATCTCACAACTTCATGGGTTCAAGCTCTGCATCGGGCTTCGTGCTGTCAGTGCAGAACTTGCTTGGGATTCTCTCTCTCTTCTTCTTCTCTCTCTGCCCCTCCCCTACTCGCACTGTCTCTGTATTTCTCAAAATAAAATTAAATAAATAAATGAATGAATAAATGAATAAATAAATAAATAAATAGCTTATCTACCCAGAGCACACACAAGTCCTTTAGGGGACACTGTTGTTTATCTCTAGATGCAAACCTACTGGCTAGACCTTGACAAGAAAATTGAGAAACCGAGAATTAAAAACCCTTGGGCCCACAGTCAGTTGAAGAGTCTGTCCTAAATCTGGCAGACCCAATTCTTCCTGGCCCGCATGAAACAGGTCTCGCCAATTCTTGAGGAATCTGGAGCTGGAGAGTTTGCTGGCTTTCCAGACCAGGTCATGTGCATAAAGGCAAGACTTATAGAGAAAGTGAGCCAGATGATCAGAAACCGAGCCACAGATCATCACCAAAGAGAGGAAATTGGATGTTGGTTATGGAGAGCCTGAGCTTCCTGGAGATCCATCTGGAAAAATCCTGGGATCAAGTGGAAAGCCCAAATCTTTACAATGGGTATCAACCAAGCAGAGAAAATTCCCATTTCATCAGCTGCAGAGTGAAGTAAACAAGAGGTTGAATTGGCTACAGTGAATTCAACTAGGAGACTCATTGTCGTTAGACAAAGCTGAAGAATCAAACACATGCAGGTGAGGAACAGTCTGAAGTCACGGTACTCTTCACCAAAAACAAAAACAACACCATCCCTCCCCACAAAAAAACATAAAATACTGTTCTATTAAATGTTTGCTACTGGAGTACTTTCGTGCTGATAACTAGATTTTTGGTGTAAGTGAAAGATAAACAATTATGGATAAAATTGAGAAGTTTCCCATTAACTTAATTTTTTTCCGGGGAAATGACACCATTTGGTTCAAAGTCAGTTGAAAAAACCTCCCTGTTTATGGGAAAAAGTAGGAGCCGAATTTGAGAACCACTACTCTAAGGAACAAGTAAGGCTCTTGGGATTTGTACTTCAACTTGCTTCAGATATCTTTTTTTTTTTTCTTTTCTTTTTTCAGACCTGTTTTGTTAAGTCAAACATTTCCCATCACAATCTTGAGTCTGCTCTTCGTTTACCCTGCAAATCCTATTATTCCAAGTTCAAAGATGAATCACATGTGCAATTTATTGAGATTTTACTGTCTGGAACAAAATCTGAGTTCTCTTCCTTTAACATGGTCCTGTTTGCTTCTTGCCTCTCATGCTTCTAGTTCTTTCCTGGGTGACTACCTGGGGACTTGAGGGTGAACATATATACTCTGCAATGCAGGGACTTTGTCCCATAGTGAACAAACCTCACTCAGCAACTAAGGAAGTGACTTATCGTCAAGGAAGGAAGGGGATAATGAGCCAGCTGCAAATGAGTGTCTCTTGACTCCAACTGATAACTTGGGTAAAGAACCATTAGGTTCTTTTGTGTAGTTTGGCTTATCAGTCGGAAGACTGCTCTGCCTATAGCATATCAAGCTCAATTAGAACTCTTTGCAGTGAAATAGGTTTCAGTGAGGTGAACTGATGGTTTCTTAACGTAGTTCAATTTGTTATGGTGTTAGCAATCGGTACAACTGTTGTTGGGGGGAGGGGGCGCAAATCTCCCACTATGTACCCTGCTAAGCCTCTTCTGTGTCTACCCCGAGCACCTAACCTCTCTCTCTACTGTTTCACCTCATGAAGTGTGACCTTAGCCCAGTCCCTAACCACCTCTGTTTCAATTTCCTGGAGCAAAATCATCCCACAACACAGTTGCTGATCAATAAGGTCATAGGTGAGGGGACTTGTAAAGAGTAGACTGCTTACAAGGTATTTTCATGCTGGTTAATCCCAGTTGGAAAAGTCAAACAGAATCCACTGAGTTCTCTAAATCTCCATCAGGGGGCACCCGTTCATTCCGTATTCTCTATGCAGCTCCATGGCAAGAAAAGGGAGGGTACTGCTTCCTGTCCTCTCAGCCTAGATGTTGGGACATGGCTATCATGTGTGATTATGACCAGAAAGATCCCTTTTCTTTACACTCTTCGCAAATAATACCCTACGTAATTTATTAGTTTCGAAGTCCATTTTTATGGGAAAATATGGTCAGCGCTGCAGAAAAACAAGTGATGAAGAATATTATGCATACATATCAACTACATCAGAGTGTGGCAGTGGGGGTACAAGACACTTTGGCGGGCGGCAAAAGTAATTGACAGATGTGGGAACGGTTCTTTAAAGTCTATCTTGTTCTGGATGTTTTACAGATATTATGTCACTTAATCCTCCATAAGGGGCTAGCAAACTATGACCCACAAGTCAAATTTGGTTGGCTGACTGTTTTTGTACGTAAAATTTTATTGGATCACGGCCACAATCATTTGTTTACGTATTGCTATGTGTCTTCACTGTATGACAGCAGTGACCATATGGCGTTGATTGTCTAAACTATTCACAATCTGGCTCATAACAGAAAGGGTTTGCCGACTGCTGCACTACAATCACGTGCCATGGGAATTACTTGCATTTTGCTGATGAATAAATGGAAACTCAGAAAAATTAAGTAACTAGCCAAAGTCATACTGCTAGTGAATGGCACAGCTAGACTTTGACTCAGGGGCACCTTTCTTTCCAAATCCCTGGCTCTTTCTGCCCTAAGTGTACAACAGCCTCCAGTTTATCAAGTGCCCACATAGGCTTGGTGTTTTATCATGGAGACTCTTATGTATTACAATGAGATCAAACTGCTTTGCATTGTTTTCAAGAATCTGTACAATCTAATTTCAGCTTGCCTCTCCCGCCTCACTCCGGTTCCTACCCTGCTGAGCGGAGCCAGACCGGAACTGGTGCTTTCACTGCTCCCAATACGCCTTTCGCTTCCTCACTCCATGCCCCCATTTTTTTGATGCCACTGCCCCCAGGTAAATACCCTCCCTCTCTCTTCAGATCCGGCCTCCAGGAATTCTGCCCTGAGCGCCCATCCAGACGTGATATCTCCCTCCTCCATCGTGGAGAGTGGTTCTCCTTCCTGTTGATCTAGCATTTATCATAGGCGGCCTTGGATGATCTTTTAGATATGAACATCTTATCTTCACAGGAGTTTGTAAACTTCCTGAGCATGAGGACTGTGCATACCCCCTCCCCTCACCTTCCCCCCTCCACACTCTGGTGGACTGTCATCTACGCGAAAACCATGTAATGGCAGGTCCATTTGACGGATGAGCATTCTTGCATGGAAACAAACTGCTCACCCTTCCACAACTCAGCACGCAACTGAAAGCACAATACTGGCATCTGGAAACGGGATGTAAAATGTGATCAAATGAAGAAAACTGGGGGAAAGAGTGCAAAGAAATAAGCATCTTTCCCTTATTTTTCAAATCTAGGACTGCATTATTAGATTTCCCTTCAGGTGCCTTTCCTAGGACGGCACAGTCATTAGCAGCCCGAGATCTGGAGTCAGACCTGGGTTTGAGATCTGACTCTTTTACTTACCAGCTCTGTGACCTTGGGCAAATTACTGAGCCTCTCTGAGCATCAGTGTCCTCACATTTACAATAGAAAAAGTAGTCACGCCTAATTGGTTTGTTGGGGGGAGTAAATGAGGAGATACATTTACAGCTCTTAGCACCGTCTCTGGCACACAGGAAGCTCCTTTTTTTTTAATGTTTATTCTTTTTTTTTTTTTTTTTTTGAGACAGAGACAGAGCATGAGCAGGGGAGAGGCAGAGAGAGGGGGAGACACAGAATCTGAAGCAGGCTCCAGGCTCTGAGTTGTCAGCATAGAACCCGACACGGGGCTCGAACCCACGAATCGTGAGATCATGACCTGAGCCAAAGTTGGACGCTTAACCAACTGAGCCACCTGGGTGCCCCAAGGAAGCTCTTAATAATCACCACCCATCATTTCTCCAAAGCTCTGTCCCTAGGTGGGTATCAGATGTAAACATTTAGGACCAACTGGCCCCTGTCCTCCTACTTCTATGCATTAACCATCCTTCCTGACCGGGTCATCCAACACCACCACAAAACAGCCACCGTGATCGGAGGGGTTACCAAGAAAGCAGATGATGAAGACCCTGCCCACAGCACCTGTCTTTTGACAGAGACACTGGAAGCAGAAAAACATATATGTCACCTCGCCGCTTCTCTCCAAACACCATTTACAGCAGAGGCGAGGTCAAACTGGAGACAGAGTTGAGAAATAGTCATGTGTCCTAGTCTGCTAGTGTAATGCCTCAGGGTCTCCTGGGCGGGAGACTGTCTTTGGTAACAATCTGTTTCTTCCTCTGCCCCCTCCAAGAGAATCGGTCACTCATTGTTGCTCCGTTGGTACCTTGGGGCTGCAGGTTAGTCCCGCCCACCTATTCCTTTCTTCCTTACGCTTCCTCTGCTGTTTATCAGTCCAGAACATACTGAGTTTTCAGATTTAAACACTGACTGTACTGTAGGATGCAAAAATGCAGTTGATGTAAGCAATATACAGATGGAGAAGCTACTGGCATTAACCATGGGCCTTTAATCCAGCCCGATCCACCAACTCCGGCTTCAGAGCTCCTGTGTCTTTCCCTCTCTACTTGGTCAATTTTTCTTTTCTTTTTTTTTTTTTTTAAGTTTATTTATGCATTTTGAGAGAGAGCATGCAAGTGGGGGAAGGGCAGAGAGAGAGAGGGAGAGGGAGAGAATCCCAAGCAGGCTCCGCACACTCAGTGCAGAGCCCGACATGGGACTCGAACCCATGAATGGTGAGATCGTGACCTGAGTCGAAGTCGGATGCTCAACCGACTGAGCCACCCAGGTGCCCCAGTCAGACGATTTTTCAATATGGTCCTTGGATACATCTGGTGTTTTGTGGTGACTGTGAGATTTTACCCCTGGCTTCTAGTTAAAACTGCATTCTATATGTAGCTGTCTGAATTCTTAGAATAGTTATTCCCCTGGTTTCCATGCCTTCAAAAACCCTTCACATGATCTTGAACTGGAGCCTCCAGCCTGGGACAAACCCTTGTTCTGATCTTCCAGCATCTTTACATGGAGTCAACCCAAATATCCCAATAGATGTATCTAAGGACGCAGTCCCGATTAACCGTCCACCTCCCGCCTGGTGCTGGATTCCACTCACCCTCTAAAAAAAAAAAAAAAAAAAGTCTTGACATAAGATGTAATAACTCTCCATAACTCCTCTGTTTATTTTTAATGGGTACGCAGGTTGACTGGTTCCTTTTTCAGCTGACCTTTTAAAGCTGTTAAACTGGTTTGTTTATATTCAGCAGCCAAAGCAAATGACCATGAGTAAAACCTCACAGGGGAAAAAAAAATGTGCAGTATTTTATCTTTAGAGTTACAGATCATGTTCCAGGCAGGAGAGCGTGTGGGTACAATCAAAGCACCTAAGATACAGCCATACTGTATTCCCATTTCATGGGCTGGTGTGGGTAATCTCTATAAATGATTGTAAGTGTTAATGATTAAAGCAACGATTAAAGAGTCCATTGGTAATGGATTAAGTGCCTCTGGGAGCAGCCAGAAGAAACAAGTCTGTATGAGATTCCTGGAGTAGTAGAGGGAAACCAAGTTAGCAAAGTAAGAGAGAGAGTGTGGATTAAGTCCTGGACCAGACAAGACTGGCTGAGAGTAATCAGGAAGCGAACCCAGGAACTAAGTGCAGCCGGACTACTAACTATAGGACCAGGGAACGTTTACTTTGGGAAGCAAGACCAGGAAGAGGCTTAGTGGAGTTTGGAGGAGAGCTCGCAAGGCCAGGGGCAGGCTCAGCCTTAGCTCCACTCTGAGAGAATCTGAACTCTGCACCTGCTCCAGGCCATGACAGTGTGGCTGCTGAGTACTTCCTCTGAGTTCGATAGAAGAGAAAGGGGGGTGGGGGCTGCACCCCTACAGGAGGTTCTGAACCTACTCTGTGCACAGTGAAGCAAGGGCACTCAGTGGGAGAGGTAGATGAAGATAAACATGAGACAAGATTCCTGCTCCCAAGCTCTGAGTCTAGTTGGGGAGACAGAACCAACAATTTGCACAAAACATCTCATGAACCAGGGTAAACAGTATAAAATAGAATGCAGTCCATCAATAGATGAATGGATAAGAAGATGTGGTTTATGCTTACGGATGGAATGTTACTCGGCCATAACAAGAATGAGGTCTTGCCATTTACAATAACGTGCAACACGGATGGAGCTAGAGGGGATTATGCTAAGCAAAAGAGGTCAGTAAGAGAAAGAAAAATACCATATGATTTCATTTTTATGTGGAATCTAAAAAACGAAACAAATCGGGGGCATCTGGGTGGCTCAGTCGGTTAAGCATCTGAGTTGGCTCAGGTCATGATCTCACAGTTCGGGAGTTCGAGCCCCGCATCAGGCCTGTGCTGACAGCTAAGAGCCTGGAGCCTGCTTCAGATTCTGTGTCTCCCTCTCTCTCTCTGCCCCTCCCCTTGCTCACTCTCTCTCTCTCTCTCTCTCTCTCTCTCTCTCTCAAAAATAAATAAACATTAAAAGAAAGAAAAAACACGAAACAAACAAAAAACCAAACAAACTCTAAAATACAGAGAACAAACTGGTTGTTGCCAGAGGGGAAGTGGGTGGGGGGATGGGTGAAAAAGGTGAAGAGAATTAAGAAGTATGAACTTTGAGTTCTAAAATAAACAGGTAGCAGGGGATAAAAAGTCCAGCACAAGGAGTATAGTCAATAATTTGTGATAACGTATGGTGACAGGTGGCGACTACATTTGTCACGGTGAATATCAAGTAATGTACAGAACTGTTGCATCAACATGTTGTACACCTGAAACTAATACAACATTTTATGTTGGTTATACTTCGGTCTTAAAAAATCGGAATAAAATAGAGTTCTAATGTTCTGTGGTGCAATCTACCAGGACTCTAGGCGTTCGGGGTGGGAAATAGAATAGTGGAAGGAGCAAAAAATTTGGAGTGAAAAACAGACTGTAGGGTAAAAGAACTGAGCCTCAGTCAACAAATTGAGGCCTGGAGGGCAGATAGATGTGGCCCCGGGATCATTGGGCTTCCCTTCAAACTCATATTCTTTAATAAGGACGGCTGGTGATGATCAGTTCCATTAAGAAAAATCAAATCCCAGGGCTCCTGGGTGGCTCAGTCGGTTAAGCATCCGACTCTTGATTTCATGATCATCAGGTCATTATCTCATGGTTCGTGAGTTCGAGCACCACGCACTGGCAGTTCAGAGTCTACTTGGGATTCTCTTTCTCCCCGTCTCTCTCTGCCCCACCCCACCTCTCCCCCTAAAAAAAAATTAAAAAAAAAAAAAAAAAAAAAAAAAAAAAGAAAAATCAAATCTCTCTTTATGATCAAAGAAAGGGATTTATTTTATGTGCTATCACAGAATATTTTACTTATTTGGAATTATCTTTTGTTCGACAGTTTTTCCAGCACCCGTAACTGGAAAACATTAGTCATTCACACTCACAAAGGCAGAGATAACTTACTTGGAGATAGCTGCAAATCTTGTTCAAGATATGTTTCCTAAGAAAATATTTTTCTTAAATCACTGGGAGAGTAGCAAGACCACTCATGGCATGTGAAAAGTGGCTTTTAATATTTAATCTAAATACCTTGTTGTTCTAATTCCTTAATAGCAATGTACTCACACTTCTCTTGTATAATGAGTATATTTTTTACGTGTCCTTTCTGTTGTTTACTTATTGGCCTCGATACCCATAAAACGGCACATTGCTACAATCTGTTCTCTCTTCAGTTTTCATATCCCACTACATGCGTCCATGGGAACATGAAGGGATTAAAAATTATATTTGCAAAGATCTCTTATTCTCTGTGCTTTGTCTTACACTGGTTTCAGAATTCGGCTGCCAGCTTCAGGTCTTCTTGGGATTGGGACCAGACTCCAATTACACCAAGAAACGTGCATGTATGTATCACAGAAAAATCTCAACTAAGCTAAATCCACAGACCTAGGAGTCTGTGTTTTTTTTTTATTTTTATCCAAGGACACTTACTTCTTGAGTGAGAATAGAAACAATTTACATTTCCTCACTTGTGTTGAGAGTGTTGGTGGAAATCTGATGTAAATGGCACTGAATCTCTGATGAATTCCTGGGGTGTTTCAGTGGCTCCATGGATTGCGGCCTGGGGCAGCTGACCCTCCTCTCCTGGTCCTTATTTTGTCACCACACTCATGTCATGGAAACTCCAAAGCTCAGTTTCCTCCCCTGCATGGAGATAGTATCTATAGCGTCTACCTCATAGGGTCACTTGAAGCTTGGATGAGGTAATGAATGTGAAAACATTTTTGTACGTTGGACAATGTTGGCTTTTTCTAGGCTGTTATCTTGTGAGAGGGGGAGAATGCTAGATTGCTCAAGAAATACTCCAGGAGAATCCGGACCCACAGTACTTCTTGGCTTGTCTAACACTCCTCTTGAACCCATGGTTCAGAATACATAAGTGACTGGAATACTATTGGAAACAGTAATGTCCTGGAAGGGTGTGAGTCTAGGTCACATCCCCAGTACCGCACTGCAGGGAGTTGTATGAATGTGGGCAAATCGCTTACCCTCTTTAGTTTCTTCATCTGTAAGATGAGATGTTTGGACCAAACAGACTTCGTATATTCTACAAATATGGAAAACCGTGGTTTCAGGCTTCTAAGATACTCAAGATTTGCTGAAATGTACATAGTGCAAGCTCATGGACACGTTTTCTTCACTGAGGTGTCCTCTGGTGTCATATACTAGGCCTGACATAATAGTAGGTGCTCAATAAATACATGTTGAATTTAAGAATGACAGTTCAATTGTAGTAGTAACTGATTTGTAGGGATTGTTTTATAGTTATTTTAATGCAATTCTATTTCTTTCAACAAAGATAAATGGTTAAATATGTAACTTCATGTAGTTAATAAGAAATACTTTCCTGGGGCGCCTGGCTGGCTCAGTCAGTTAAGCATCTGACGTTGGCTGAGGTCATGATCTCACGGCTAGTGAGATCCCCGTGTCAGGCTCTGGGCTGACAGCTCTGAACCTAGAGCCTGCTTCCGATTCTCTGTCTCCCTCTCTCTCTGCCCCTCCCCTGCTCGTGCTCTGTCTCTGTCTCTCTCAAAAAATAAATAAACATTAAAAAAAAAAAAAAGAAATACTTTTCTAAGACATTAAATGAATCCACAAATCCCAAAAATGATTCCAATTTTGGCTTGGAAAAAAAGTCATCATGTCTTGAAAGGGATATAATATTTAAACTCAGGAGTTTCTGGAACCATTGCCTTGTCTATGTGCTTTCTTCTACCACTAAATGCTGAAATCTAAAATGGCTGACTTAACGTTTATTCCTCCCCACCCCCACCTTCATTCCCTCATCCTGGCCTCTTTCGGCCTCCCAGGATATTCTGCAATGGGTGCCAAGTTCTTTCTGGGCTCTGCATCTTTGTGCTTAGGATATCTTTGACCCAGAATCACATCCCTCCTTTCCTCTGTCACCTGGCTAACTCCTACTGCCCCCTGTCAAGCTCGGCTTGAAGCTTTTCCAGAAAATGGTTCCTGACCCCTACAACTGGATTAGGTGAACATTTCTCTAATGCAGTGTGTCTGTATCATGTCATTTATCACACTAGATTGTCATTAGGCTGTTAAAGTGAATGGGATAAGTCACAGACACAGGAGCTGTGCTGCTGGGGCTCCAAGCCCAGTAGCAGGGTGAGATGGGGGTTGTCCAGATAATTAAATGATTGACGGATTCCTATATGGAAGAACAAGGCTTGTCACAGAGTGTCATATAATGCTTGCTGATTCTAGTGTTAAATATTATTATCTGTTTGGTCAGCTCAAGCCCATAAACTTCAGAGTAGGAACCATATTTTGTTTACTGTGGTATCCTAGCACTAGTAATGCTCTGTCAATATTTGTTGAATAAATGGATTTTTCTTTTCTGTTTCATTAAAGCCGTATTGGGGGACCCTCTTGCTTGATCACAGATGTTAGACCTAGTAATGAAGCCACAAGGATCAAAGACAAAAGGTGATGTGTGGGTGGGGGGGTACTTGTCAAGTGGACTGAAGGTTTAATGCAATCATATTCAGAATAGGGAAAAGTTTTACTAACACTTTTGTAAAAGCTGTAACTGGTGGTAAATTACAGGAAAATGAGATGGTGATGGAAGTGATCACTGATGTTGAGTGTAGACATGAAAAAATAAAGCGGTTTAACCCCACATCTTTGTTTTTTTTTAATTATTATTATTTTTTTAATGTTTTATTTATTTTTGAGACAGAGAGAGACAAAGCATGAGCAGGGGAGGGTCAGAGAGAGAGGGAGACACAGAATCCGGAGCAGGCTCCAGGCTCTGAGCTGTCAGCACAGAGCCCGTCGCGGGGCTCGAACTCAGGAACCGCGAGATCATGACCTGAGCCGAAGTCAGACGCTTAACCAACTGAGCCACCCAGGCGCCCCCACCCCCGTCCCCCCTACATCTTCATTCAACCTATAAGGACTGAGCCATTTTCTTTTCAATGTCTACCCTTTCAGATGTTCTCTTTTATCCAGTCTGTCTCATCCCCCCAGTGCTGTGTCCTGTCCACACTCTTTCATGGAGCTCATACTGTCATTCAGGACCCGGGCCCACAACTAATTAATTTTCTGGCCTGTGTCACTCTGCGGGACCCTCCTGGATCCCGCCTCCCCGCCCCCCTCCCGCCTCTCCCCCCTCCTTTTCCCCCCCCTAGTTTTTCTGGAGTACAGAAGTGACCGAAATCTATACCTTGGTCTATATTAACCTAATTTTTCCTGTGACTCACAACTTATTTTCCTCCTCTCCCCACCCTTGAGGGGTAAGAGCTTCCAGGCTATTTGGAGCCCAGCAAGGAAACAAAGTCTTGTGCTTATGCTAGGGGAAATGCTTGTAGGAGGCAGACCATTTTAGAGCTAGCCCTCAGCCAAGTTAATCCCCACGAAAGCATCCCCCTTCTCCTCCCTCTACTTCCTTTAATCCTTTAAACACTCTCACTTTTCCCATCCCCAAATTCTCCTCCAGGAAATAAGACAATCTTCAACACTTGAATACTTTACTCTTTAATGAGATATTCATTTTTACACATTATACTTTATACATATTTTTTTTTCAACGTTTGTTTATTTTTGGGACAGAGAGAGACAGAGCATGAACGGGCGAGGGGCAGAGAGAGAGGGAGACACAGAATCGGAAACAGGCTCCAGGCTCTGAGCCATCAGCCCAGAGCCCGACGCGGGGCTCGAACTCACGGACCGCGAGATCGTGACCTGGCTGAAGTTGGACGCTTAACCGACTGCGCCACCCAGGCGCCCCTACACATTATACTTTAATAGAAAGTTTACTAAAAAAAAAAAAAAAGTATCTAAGAGAAGTTGCCCACAAGTGAACATTAAATGCTCCTCACAGACGCTTAAAACATATTTCTTTATTGGATGCATTCACCAAGCACCTTTTGAGCTCTTATTGTAAAAGCTGAGTGCTGTGCTAGTCTCTTGGGACAAAACTGTGAATCAGACAGACACAGACTCTGTACTCACAGAGTTTCCACTCTAGCTGTAGGAGAGGAACAAAACACAGGAGAACAATGTTTATTAAAGTGGTTCAAACATGAAGGAAACCAAAGGACTGAGAGAAGGAAGCGGAGTCCACTGTAGATGGAAGGCTCTGAGAAGGTCTCCACAAGGAGGTGGCAGTTAGGTTTAGTGTGGGAAGTATCCATCCACAAAGAGATTGGGACTGAAGGTGGAAAGCTGGTTCCGAGAAGAGAAGGGAGATCGGCCCTGATGAGGGAATACAAGTTTTTAAACTTGACAAGAAGCAGCGAAAGGCCACCCGCAATCAAAACAAAAATCTAAGAACAAAAAACTAAGCTGCATGTGACCTATTAGTAAATAAACCAGGTCCCACAAGAAGTGTGAGTGTTGAAAATCTTTTTTTTTTTTTTTCAGTTAATTGATTTTTCAGCAAAAGTACCAATACAAAGATGAGAACATGGTTTATCTCGCCCAAGTCAGGCATTGACGGATCCTTAACGTTCCGGGTCATTTCAACCCTAGAAGGTGGTTAGTTTCCCACACACAGTCCTAACCAGCCTGGATGATGGAATTAGAGAGCCGGCAGGGGCAACTACAGGCACCTCCTGAGAAAAAGAACACACGTCACTGACGTGCTGTCCAGGTGAGTACATTCTTGTCTGCTGCTCACCTCCCTCTTTCTTGAAAAACACCAGGAGCCACACTGTAGAGCATTCAAAATCTCCATGTTTAGTTACAAGTATGTCTGTTGAAGAGGTAGACGTCCAATTCAATTAGATAAATAAACAAACACAGGGATGGTTGGGGCTATTTAATCGTTCATATGACTGACAAGTGGGATAGGTTAGGAATGGCTGGATTTACGAATTCAGATAAACTTCTTTTACTTTCTCTGTCTTTCCCTCCACTCCGCTCTTTTCTCTGTTTTGATGCCACATTCAGGCTACAGCTTCCAGCCTCCAACAGCTTCACATTTATGTGGTCTTTTCAATTAGCGGCTCCAATGGAGAAAGAGGGCTTCTTCTACCTTAGCTTCAGGCTCAGTTGCCCATCCTGAACCCATCACTGGTCTATGAGATGTGGGAGCACTGCTGGGCCCGCCCCCCCCACCGGGAGCCGCAAGACAAAGAGGTAGAGGTGGGGAAGGTGAAAGGCTCTTCCAGGCAAGACTAAAGTTGAGGGAGGGACAGCTTCTCAGAAGTCAAATGAGGGCATTGTTATAAGTGGAAATACAAGCTGAGCCATCAAAAAATAATAGCCATGCCTTGGCTTCTCTCCTTCCATGCACATGCTTTTTAAAATGTCCCCACCTAATAGCATGTACTTGTTATGCACACGCATGAAAATGTACTCGCCCACACTCCAGAGGGAGAGAACTTGCTTTAGCTCTAGCTCCTGGTCCCTGACATTTAAGTGATTTCTATTCTTTCTCATAGCTCATGGTGAACCTACAAATTTGATGATTCCCCACACAGTCGCTGTAAAGCGGCAGAAGGAAAAACAGGCTGACTTCTACCAGAAAACAAAGGCAAGGGGAAAATAATAAGCAGGGAGATTGTCCTACAGGATGCATTCAATTCTGCTAATTAGAAGTAGCAAGGATTACCTGCCAGGAAAGGAATGGAGTTCTTGAAACAACGTAGCTATCGCCACTTTAACTCTCCCAGAAAGATTCTCATGATTTTCATCCGTGACCGCAACTGTGATGGCAACTGAGGACGGTTTCCCTTCTCAGGACTGAACCGCTTTGGCCACCGACTTGCTGGTGTCCCTCAGCAGTGTGGAGCTCATCTCTACTCTGAACCCTGGCCTGGAGCTGTCTGTCTTCTAAGGAAACACCTCAGGGTTGATTCACTTTCCAGGCCAACTTGACCTCTGCCTAGGGGCGATTGGAAACAATTAACTGGGATTGAAGACGACTGACAGGTTGGCCTCTCCATACAAGGCCGTGTCCTAGCGGTGAGCTCTTTTAATGGGGGTGACCTGCTTTAGAGCTGTCATTCAGCTGTAATTATTAATAGCACCCCTCACCACATTCCAAACTGTCCCATTTTAGATGATAAATTATACAGTCACCCTACTTAAAATGAGGTTAAGCCTTTTCTTCCTCAGGCAGGGAGGGAACAGCAGGAAGAGTTTGATGCGGACCCTGTACAGTCTTTTTACCATGATCTGAGTTTTTTGCCCTCCTGCCTTTGCTGTTACTCTGGAAAGGGCAGAGAATTTCATGTTTCCAACCTGGCATGGCTCGATATATCTGACTCTTGACCATTTGGGTTTGCCGGCTAGTGTCAGAAAGGACGTCTTTACCCAGGCTCTAATTTCTTCCTCCCTGCTTCCACTGAGGCCAGTTTCAACACTAGCATATCTGGTTCTTCAGAATATTTATAAACACTGCAAACATTCTAAAATGCTGTCATTTGTCAATCAAGACCTCTACAAGCCCACCCTTGAAATGCCGAGGGCTGGAGACCTTTGCATTCAGTGTTTTGCCTACCGTATCACAAGGATTTCCAATTCCCCAACCTGGTACCGAGGGTCCTTTCAAGTGTCACCCTTCCTCAATTTAGCCCGGTGCACATTTAATGATCTGCACTGCAACACTCCACACTCAATGGTATAGACCTCTCTTGGCTGCAAGAGATAGAACTTCACTCAAAATAGCTTAAGCCCAAAAGGGAATGTTTTGGCTCATCTAACAAAAAGAAAATCTAGGGTTATCTTGGCTTCAGGCATGATCAAACAGTATCACAAGGATTTGCTTGTGCATGCGTTCTCTCTGTCTCTCTCTGTCTCTGTCTCTCTCGCACACCACCCCTCCCTCTTTCTCAACTCTGCATCCTCTAGTAGCTTATCCTCTATACAGCAATGGAGCAGATTAGCTGGTAGGTGTTGATTACGTACCCATCACTGGAGTGCAGGAGGAGATGGGCTCTGCCCTTCTCTAAACCATAAGGATTAAGATGAAAAGGGGATTATTTCCCCAAAGGTGCTGTTACCAAAAAAAAAGAAAAAAAAAAAAAAAAGGAGGGGGGGGGGGGGGGGGGGGGGTAGGGAATGGATGCTTGTGAGGGTAAGAAAACAACAGATGTCCACCTTATACTTGAAAGCTTAAACGTGTAGGCAAATGTCTCCTGGTTCAACTCCCCCTTTGAAAGGTGAGGCTGAGAAAAGTTAACTATTCTATCTTAAAGTGAAGGGTGGGGGGAAGGCAAGGGTAAATATTTGCTTAATTAAAAAATTAAGGGGCACCTGGGTGGCTCAGTCGGTTGAGCGTCCAACTTCGCTCAGGTCACGATCTCTCGGTCCGTGAGTTCGAGCCCCGCATCGGGCTCTGTGCTGACAGCTCAGAGCCTGGAGCCTGCTTCAGATTCTGTGTCTCCCTCTCTCTCTGGCCCTCCCCCCGTTCATGCTCTGTCTCTCTCTGTCTCAAAAATAAATAAATGTTAAAAAAGAAATTAAAAAGAAAAAATTAAACCCACACACTTAAAAGTTTAGACTTTTCTGAAGTTGCCGCATGCCTTTGGAACCCGTTGTGGAGTCAGAAAACTTGACATCCAGCCTGTAGCAGTGGGGAGCCCTGGTTTCCCTCCCCTCACTCCCTATTACCTCCTCAGAGGACTAGAAGGGCGGGGGAGGATGCATGACGAGGGAGAAAGGAATGTCATTTCTGCCTGGTCTCAGACTTTGCTGATCTTAGCTGGGAATGTGCAATTTATTAATTTCCATCTCAACATCTTCAGCAATGACATGTAACAGGAATTAGTTAATTCAGCAAGTATTTGTTGAATGCCTGATCTCTTATCCTTTCTCCCTCCTGTCTTCACCCTCTGCCTCTCTCCTTGTCCTTTCCCATCAGCATTTAAACATCCCCAAGGAGCTCTCATCTTAAAAACTAAACAAATACAAAGCCCACAAACAGAAACTGCCTTCCCCTTAGACCCTTCTCCCTTCCCAGCTACCACTTCTTTATAACCAGATTTCACACACGGAGAGTCCCTAGGTACTATTTGCATTTCCTGGCCTCTCTTGTTCCCTTCTCTGGCCACTCCTGTCCCACTCCTGATCTTGCTGGAACAAGAGAGTTTATGGAAAGAGCACCACTCTCTGAGAACAAAACCTCGGTGTTATGGCTTTGTCATAGCACTAGAATACTAGATGGTAATTGTCTGTGTGATGTCAACTGGAGTATGAACTTCCCGAGAGTTAAGACAGAGTTTGCAGTTAGTCAATATCTTACGGCTGAATGTTAACATACGTCTATTGTAGGTATGGTGACTAGCATGTAGGGAGCATTACACAGATCTCTTTTGAAGCAACTAATTAACCTGGGTTGGCAACAAAAGAGAAGGGCAGGTTTGATATGGGATGGAGAGGAGCGAAATTTTAGGGATCTTGAGCTAACTTAGAAATGTAGGAGGAGAATGAGGCGAGTGTGCTATATTAGAAGGAAGGCAGAAAATAGCTTCACCGAGGGCGTAGCAGGCAACGTTAAATGCCACAGGGAAGTTTCATCTTTTCAAGTTGAACAATACGAGGGGTCGCTGGATTTGCCAAATGATGATCAATTATCTGTTTTTCCCCTTGGTGGTAGTGGAGGGGGCAATTTCAGGGGGATGTTACCAGATTGCAAATCTTTAGGAAGCTGTAATTTGTAGGGTCTGGCAAATGCGAGGATTGCAGTGAATGCAGCGGGAACCTTGGGGAGGTAGGTGATCCAATCTGCACACTTGTCACAATTTCTACACCTGAAATGGATTCAGCCCATCTTATCCCTGTGGTCAAGTGTTCCGAGAGAAAGAGAACGACAGCAGAAAAGAAAAGTGAATGCACTTTTCTTAAAAGTACACGGAGACCCCGGTGCAGTTGTTGTAATTCGTGTGCATTTGAAATGTGAAAGGCCAAGAGGATACACAGGGTGATTATGACCTTCTGATTACCTTTCAAACACACTTTAGAGCATGCTAGAACTCTTCCTTTCCTAGCTCGGTTCATCCCATGCTTCTCACTCCCCTGAAGAGAGAACACAACTTTTCATCATTTAGTCTCCAAGTGGCCCTTCCTTGATTTTTCCCACGAGGTCCCGGATATACAGTTCCAGAACTGGACAGGACTTTATGGAGGATGTTGTAGACTCTGGATAGGCTGCAAGTGGAGTTCTCCGTCCCGAAGCCCCCTCCACAGACGGCCATAGTGGGCACTGCGTCTGTTTGTAGGACCCAGGATACTGACTCCTAAAGGTGAACGAGTAGAAATTCCAGCAACACACGGGGTTTTTACTTGTCTTGGGGCTAATTCACATAATTTGTTTTCAATCGCTTAACTTAATTACTTTTCTCGAAAAGATGCCCGGGACAACGCCAACGTCGGAGGGAGCAAAGTCACCGGGTCAGGATCTGGAAACCATCAGCTCTCACGGTCCGAGGGATGAAGCGCCAAGATTTTAAGGAACCTGCATTCCTGGTGAGCAGTCAAGTTCTTTTAATCCGCTCCCAGCAGGATTCCAGCGGTTTAAAAGACACAAGGAAAAGGAAAAAGAAAATCTGTTGCAAACACAAGTCAACCCGCAGCGAACCCACCCGAAACTTGCTCCTCTCCGAAGAAAAGGCCGCTCCCGCCGCAGAGCGCTCCCGCGTGTACCGCGACGGCTAGGCGGCGGACCACCGCTTAGGGGACAGCAGCCTTGGCGGCGAGCGCGGACCGGGGCGCGCGAACGGGCGCCCCGCGGGGTCGGACGGGGCGGGGCGCGGGGCGCAGGGCGGGGCAGGGCTCAGGGAGCGACGGCCCCGCCGCTCCCTGTCCCGGAGCGCCGCGGGGAGAGAGCGCCGGCGCTCGCGTACCGGGTCCCCCTCCGGCCGGGGCAGCCTCCCGGGCGCCCGCCGCCGTGGTGGCAGGAAGTCCCCGGGAACTACAAATCGAGGCATGCTGGGAACATTCCCCTGCTCCTCCCAGGAAATGTCCTTTGTCCAGCCCTACAGGAAGCCCCAGTGAGGAGTCAGCCGGGCGGGCGGCCAGTCTGCCAGCCAAGCCCGCGGCCGCAGCCGCCGCAGCACAAGGGCAGACGCGCCGCGCGCGGGGCTCCGGCCGGGGCGCGCGCTGCCCTCGCTCCTCGCCGCGCAGGTAGGAGCGTGGCCGCGTCTGGGCTCACGGCCGCCTGGGGATGGGGCTGACCCGGACCCGAGCCGGTCGCCGCGGGGATGGGCTGTGCGCCGGTGAGCGGGTGGCGGAGCGGCTGGGCGAAGTTGTGCAGCGCGCACCGGACCGCTGTCCGCTCCCCCGGGGCGCAGAGGCCCCGCGCGCGTGGCGGGGTGGGGGGAGGCTCTGTTCCCCCCCCCCCCCCCCCCCGAGCCCAAGCTGAGCTAGCTCCGGGATCTGTGGCGAGGGGCGGGGAGGAGGCTGCCGAGACGCGAGGGAGGAGGCAGCGCTGCGAGAGCTGGTGGGACCGTCCCGCCGACCACCGAAGGGGGCATCCGAGACCCTCGGAAAAACGAAGCCCGGGGAGGAGCTTGGAAGGCAAGGAGAAGGTGAAGGGCTTTGTGTGCAGCTGCGGACAGGGACCGAGTGTGCTTCCCTCCCCTTGTCTGTCTGCGCCCCCAGCCCCACTCGAGGCCGGAGGGGTGGGGGTGGGGCACTCCAAGGAGGGGCAGCGGGTCATCTTGGGTCCTTGCGAAACGCGTTCCTCCTCTTCCCTCTCCCATCAGCCGACTCCCATCAGCGGCTTGGGCTGCCATCAGACTGGGCAGATGGCACAATAAGGATGAGTGGGTGGGGAGATGGGCAGCAGCTCGCCGTCCCGGAGGGTCGCCGTTTAGCTCGGGTGGGCTTCCCAACCCCCGATGTCCATGTGTGCCCGTGGGCGGGTAGCGGGGCGAAGCTGACGCGCTCACCCGAGGATAATGGTGTGAGTGGAGGCATGGAGTGAGGCGCGTGTTGGGAGGACAGGGCGAGTAGGAGGTGGAGGGGGCGCTGGGTGTACCTAACGGCCAGTGCACATTACGGCCAGGCTTCCAGAATCGGGTTACCACTTCCTCTGGGACTTTCCACGATTTTCCTTTTTCCTAACTGTCCCCCTCCCCCCCAGTAATGAATCACCCACCCCTTACTACAAGAGCGCCGGGCTGGATTCAATTTGGTCGTGTGTGCCTCCCTGCCTTTATAGCGGGCCTATGCGTCCTTTACCTGTGGGGTGACGCGGGTACGCTGCATCCCCTCTGGCGTTATCCTCGTCCCCGGGGGACTGCGGGTGTGGTGAAGGCGGTTGAATGGTGGCTAGCAAGTTAATAGTCTTCGGGGAGCAAGTTAATAGTCATCCATCCATAGTGATGGATGAGGTGGGCAACTTTGAACGCGGCCCAAGTGCTACTGCTGTATCGGAGCTCACTTGCCTAAGGGACCTCGGTTTCTCCTTTTCCTCCTTCCCGTCTTTTTTTTTTTTTTGTAAATTCTGTATCCAAATGGTTCCCTCCTCTCTTAACAAACCAACATATGGATATTAGTTAACGTGGAATGTATTTTAAGAGCCAAATGAACCTGTAAAAATGCCACTTGGTGGTGAGACAGGAGCAGCCAAGGCTCCTGGTGAGAAAGATGTGTCGAGGCACAGAGCGCAGCACTGTTTATAGAGGGTTTGTACGGGGGAACAGACTCTTCACGCTGGTGTCTGTAGGAGAGGTGAACCGTCTGAAGGGAAGAATGGAGCTGGGAAAAACCCAGTTGTCCAGGCTGAGGGCATGGGGATGGCGGATAAAGCGGAAAGGTATGTTTCCGATAATGCGGAAAGGTATGTTCGTTTGGAAGACGATTTCGAGTTGGAACATTTTGGCAGTGTGTGTATGTATGTGTGCATGTGCACATGTATGTGTGTGTTGGCGGTAGAGGCTGTTGTTGGCGGAGAATTTGATGTCAGAAGTTCAGCCGGGCCCCCAGCAGAATAAGGTGGCGTCAGAGTGAACCAAAGTCATAAATGGGAAGCCAGGCCACCCTTTGCCTTACGCACAAAGTAAAACGTTGATGGCCTTCAAAAACCACTGGGATTGAGGAGGGGAATGGGGACAAATCAGACTGAGGCAAAGCGGCCGATGCAGCTGCAGTGGGGTGGGAAGGCTGACCTCACTGGAGGCTGTGTGACTAAGGCTGATAAAGTTGCACCACATTTCCTCTCCCTCCCCCCAGAAAGCTTTGGATTTCCTCAAAATCTACATGTTTGCCTAATTTCTAGCATCCATTTAAGGGAAGGAGGAAGGGTAAAAGTTGAGTATAAAGATGATAAATTAAGACAAAGATACTCCCAGCTCATGTGGAGTGGGGAAAAAAGCCTCACAAAACTGCAGTGCCATTTAAGAGGTCTGGAGCCTGAAGCTATGCCAGTGTTATGTGGGCTTTTTTTTTTTTTTTTTTTCCCAAACATAGGCTTCACAGCCAGTGTGGAGCCCAGTGCCGGGCTTGAACTCACAACCCTGAGATCAAGACCTGAGCTAAGAGTCCGAGGCTTAACCGACTGAGCCACCCTGGCGCCTTTGTGGGCTTTTCTTTGTATCTAAGATGCTGCTTCTTTGCCTTTTTTTTTTTTAAACCCCCCTTATCAGATTTCTTAGCACCACATACTATGTAGTGGTAATGTGATCAATAAAGGTATGTCCTTAGTTTGGCATTCAAAACCCTTCACAGTGCTGTGCCCGCTCACCTTGATCCTCCACTGGATCCAGAGCACCCCAAATTACCTACCCATTTTTGCAGCAAACAGTACCGGTTCCCAGATGCCACAGATATCCTTCCACCAGTGTGTCTCCACCGGATTAAACTCCATGCTTGTTAGGCATCCCGGCACTGCCTCTGATTATTTTCTGCAAATCCTAGCCTAACTGATGGAGCACCCTTCTGGAAGTCTTCCCAGACTTCCCAGTCAGAATTCATCTCATCCCCGTGGTACTTTGTATCTTTTGGATGACTCACACCTCTGGTCTGTCTTGTGGTAGCTGGATGTTCATATTTCTCCCCATCAAACTGTAACCCCCTTGAGGGCAGTGGTCATTCTACCCTGTGCTTTACCTAGCAGTGCAAAACAGGTGTTTATTTGAAAAGCATGAGTAAATGAGGAGTGAGTGAAAGAATGCATATGTCTTTGTTTTAAACATCTATGTATTTGAGAGAAAGAGAGAGGGAGAAAGTGGGAGAGGGGGAGAAACAGAAAGACGGAGACAGAGCATCTGAAGCAGGCTCTGCAGAGTCCAGTTTGGGACTTGAACTCAGAACCAGGAGATCATGACCTGAGCTGAAATCAAGAGCCAGTCGCTTAACCGGCTGAGCCACCTAGGGGTCCCAAGAATGCATATGTCTTAATTTATCTCTTTTCTACAAAAAAGGGGATGAAGCCTTTCTCATAGACCTGTGAGGATTCATTGCAATTGTGAACCTAAAGCATCTGGTGCATAATAGTCTGGAACTTTTCCTTTTGCTCCTGGATTAAGAGGCCCTAGAAGGATCTATCACCAAGTCTAGTGCAAAGACATTTATTAGAAGTTTGTTGAGTAGGTTCTTTGCCAGCCTACGTTTTCAGACTCTTATAGACAGGGTGCAGAATGGATTAATCCCAGGTGAATAATCAGTGACTTTTTGGCTGGCTCCTGGACGGAAGGAGGTAACTGTTCCCTCTCAATTTTGTGAGGGTGAGATGTGCTTTCTAGAAAGCAGCACCGCAGAGGCTCTCCTGCTGTTTGGAGTGAAGCCACTGACGTCTGTCATGTTGCTTTGATTTTTTTTTTTTTCCTAACTTTTTAATGTTTATTTATTTTTGAGAGAGAGAGAGAGACAGAGTGTGAGTGGGGGAGGAGCAGAGGAAGAGGGAGACACAGAAACTGAAGCAGGCTCCAGGCTCTGAGCTGTCAGCACAGAACCTGACACAGGGTTTGAACCCACAAACCGCGAGATCATGACCTGAACCGAAGTTGGACGCTTAACCCACTGAGCCACCCAGGCGCCCCATGTTGCTTTGGTTTTTACAGCCCAAGCTGTCTGCCAGGATTAAAACGTAGTATATACAAGTTACAAGGCAGATCAGACTCTCAGATTTTCCTCCAAGACACTGCAATTTTGTCGCCCCTCACTTAGCTCTAACTGGACAGCTTTTCATGCTTGCTTTTCCCTTGATCACAGCAACAGTTACAGTTATTGAACACCTGTGTAGCAACTATCACACTAGATAATTTCCATGCATTGCCTCTGTCTGATGACTTACCTATTATGATTTCCATTCAAAAACGGAGGAAATGGGAGCTCAGAGGGAAGTTAAAGTAACTTGCTTCAAGTCCCAGATTCCGATCTGGAGGTAGACTGGAATTTGGCTCTCTGACTCCCAACCCTGGTCAGAAAGGGTGGATCTTTCCTCACGCTGGGAGAAAACTGCCAGATCTCTCTTCCTTCTTCCTTCACTTCCCAAATTTCCTGCCAGCAACACTGGGTTTTAAGTTCGTGCTAGTGGATCTCATTCTGAGAGGTACTGGTTTTTCATAAATTCATTATTCTTATGCCCTTAAACTCCCAGGGCCATCAGCTGGAAAGCTCAGGTTCAGAATCCCTAATAAGACCCTGTAGCACAGAACGGTGCCTCGAATCCTTTTCCCCCTCTCTCCCAGCCTATCTGAATTCTTTCTATTCCTCCCTCCGGGCCAAGTCTTACCCCTTCCAAGCAGCCTTTCTTGACACTCCAGGTTACACTCAGCCTCTCCTCTAATTTTCTGCATTGTCTGAAATACCTGAAGGTCAGCGTCTTCCTAATGAAAGCAAACCTGAATAAGCCCCACAGTGGAGGGAATATTTGCGTATTCCCTGCGCATGGCAGGAACCATGTGTCCAGAACACAACCCAGCGTGGGGTGGCCCTTCAGGAACTGAGCTGAGTCGACCATAAATTGGTAGTGACTGAAAATGCAAAAATGCAGGCATGAAACATTATTTGCATGTTGACAGTTTGGAAGAGAGGTCACTGGGATCATGTTCTTGGTTAATTTTCATCCCTTTCACATGACTGCCGCAAGAAATAAACACCTTCTGGAAATATGCCAGAGCCGACCCCTGTATTGCTGAGTTTCATGAGCTTGACTGACATCACTGATAAATGATTATGGTGTTTTATGGATAATGGGGTAGCATGGGCGGGGCCATTGCTTCAGTACCTCCCCCCTTGATGTCATGCCCACCTTCTCCTGTAATCTTATAGGAAGGGCCTGTTTATTGCACATCTGAGAAAATCAGAAGTTTCCCTGCTCCTACAGATATGTTTGGGCCGGGGAAGGTAAGGCTGGGGTGAGGAAGGAAGAGCGTTTGTTTGTTTTTACCTCTGAGAGCAGCATCACTTGTGTGGGGTATGGATTTGGACTTTATTGCGTCCTGTATTGATGGGGATGGTAAAAAAGATCAGCAGCCTCTCCTCTTCGGGTGGAAAAGGCTTTTACTCACCACAAGATCGCATTCATCCCCGAGACCCACTGTGCCTCCTTTTTCCCTGACCTCAAGGCTGTGCAGCACTTTGGAAGCCTGGGTATAAACACAGTGTGCTGTGGGGTGTTTTTAAGCACATGAATCATTTTAAGGCAACTAGTATAGTTCTTGGGATGCCTGCCTTTGTTCCGCGGTCACTCACTGCGCATCTGTAGGCCAGCAAGTTTTCCAGCGAGGTGTGTGGCTGGGCCACATGTGAGTCTTCAAGTTTCCCTTCCTGCAAAGGGTAAAGTATGCATCCTGTACGTGCTGTAAGTTGCTAAACTACGTGTAGTTAGGGGGAAAGATCCTACCTGTTTCAGAGAGGCATTTTAGGTATATATTGTCTCCTGAGAACTTTATTAGAATCTTACCATGAGTTAGAAAACAGGAGCCATTCTTTCTGGTTTTTATTAATCAGAAATGTGTCACTTTTATCTCAGTGCTGTGCACATTCATGTGGTTAGCATATCTTTGGTGCTTGAAACACTAAGGCAAAGCACTATTGGAATAACCCATTTCCAGTTGTTGACCACCCCCCCCCCCCCCTCCCGCCTGCCCCCACCCCACCCAACACCTAGGAACCTTTGTGTATTTCAAAGAATCACTCTTTTTTCTAGTCTTTTTTATTTTTTTTAAATTTATTTTGAGAGAGAGAGAGCAAGCAGAGAAAGAGGGAGCCAGAGAATCCCAAGCAGGCTCCACACTGTCAGTGCAGAGCCTGATGCGGGGCTCGAACTCACATACCATGAGATCATGACCTCAGCTCAAGTCAACAGTTGGGCGTTTAACTGACTGAGCTACCCAGGCGCCCCTTTTTTCTCTTTTTAAAATAATCTCTCAGGCAGGTATTGACAATAATTTCTGGTAGTAGTAGGTGGTTTTGAAAGCAGTGATTATTTCATTAGAACGTAACCTCCACAAAGCAGAACCCAGTACAATGGGTAGCACATGGTAAGTGTTCAGTGATGATTTGTTGAGTGAATGAATGTGTTATCTTTTAAAGTATTTCATTTTGGGGGCGCCTGGGTGGCGCAGTCGGTTAAGTGTCCGACTTCAGCCAGGTCACGATCTCGCGGTCCGTGAGTTCGAGCCCCGCGTCGGGCTCTGGGCTGATGGCTCAGAGCCTGGAGCCTGTTTCCGATTCTGTGTCTCCCTCTCTCTCTGCCCCTCGCCCATTCATGCTCTGTCTCTCTCTGTCCCAAAAATAAATAAACGTTGGGAAAAAAAAATTAAAAAAAAAAAATAAAGTATTTCATTTTGATTCTTTCCTAATATGATGGCATTGCCAATTTCCTACCGTGTGATGTGGCAAAGCGTCCATGCTTAAATGTTATATAAGCAGAGGAAATATAGATTGTTTTTTACAAGATGGCCTTTATTTTTTAGAGTGGTTTTATGTTCACAGCAAGGTTGGGCACAAGGTAGAGAGTTCCAGAGTGGCCTCCTGCCCCTACATATGCACAGCCTCCCCATTATCAGCATCGCATACCAGAGCAGTATGTTTGTTAAAAATCCATGAACCTGTATTGACACATCATTATCACCCAAAGTCCACAGTACACATTAGCATTTGCTCTTGGTGTTGTACACTCCAGGAGTTTTGGCAAATGTATAATGACATGTATCCGCCGTTTTAACATCATGCTGAATAGTTTCACTGCCCTAGAATGTCCTCTGTGTCTGCCTGTTCATCCCTTTCTCCCCTCTAACTCCTGGCAAACACTGATCTTTTCACCGTCTCCATAGTTCGCTTTTTCAAGAATGTCATAGAGTATGTAGCCTTTTCAGATTGACTTCTTTCACTTAGTAATAGGCACTTAGTTCCCCCATGGCTTTTCATGACTTTATAGCTCATTTCTTATTACCTCTGAATAATATTCTGTTTTCTGGACGTGCCACAGTTTATCCATCTGTTGAAGGATACCTTGGTTGTTTCCAAGTTTTGGTGATTATGATTAAAGCTGCTGTAAACCTCCATATGCAGGGTTTTATGTGTGGATGTTAAGTTTTCAACTCATTTGCATAAACACCAAGGAGTGAGAATGTTGGACTGTGTGGTATGAAAGGCTCAGTTTTATAAAAAGCTACCCATCTCTCTTCCCAAGTGGCTGTACCATTTTGCGTTCTTATCAGTGCTAAGAGAGAGTTCTTGTTCCTCTGCATCATCACCAGCATTTGATCTTGTCAGTGTTCTGAATTTTTGCCATTCTAATAAAAGTGTGTTGTTTTAAACTGTAGATCCCTGGTGACGTATCATGTTGAACACCTTTTCATAGGCTTATTTGCCATCTATAGATCTTTGGTGAGGTGTCTGTTTAGAACTGTTGCCCATTTTTATTTTATTTTAAATTTTTTAAAAGATTTTTTAAAAGTTTTTATTTATTTTGAGAGAGAAAGCTCAAATGGGGGAGGAACAGAGAGAGAGAGAGAGAGAGAGAGAGAGAGAGAGAGAATCCCAAGCAGGCTCCGTATTGTCAGTGCCGACCCCAATGCAAGGCTTGAATTCGAATCACAAGATCATGACCTGAGCTGAAGTTGGACACTTAATGGACTGAGCCACCCAGGTGCCCCTGTTGCCCATTTTTAAATCAAGTAGTTCATTTTCTTGTTGTTAAGTTTTAAGGGTTCTTTGTGTGTTTTGGATAACAGGCCTATATGTGATGTGCCTTTTGCAAATATTTGCTCCCAGTCTGTGGCTTGCCTTCTCATTCTCTTGATATATTTTTATATACATGAACTTTTCTTGTTTTTCTCCTTTTGGTGAGTGTACGTGTGCCATATCTATTTTAATGCAAACCCAGCTTACCCCAGAAGTGAGAAATCTCATGTAAAATAAACCTGCAGAAATGTTCCCTCACTTCTTTTTTTTTTTTTTTTTTTACATAAGGTGAATGTCAATTGAATTTTACTAGACTGTGACCTCAGCCTGGACTAGCTCAGAAGCAGTTGCTGTAAGAACTCCCTTTATTTCTTCCCTGCTCCCAACTAGGTACTTGTATGTATTGATCGAACTGGTAGTTTGGTAAATATTTCTGGTCACCTACTTCCTGTAGAGCATGGACCTTTTTACACACTTCTTGAAGAGCCTCTGTTTGTCCATAGCTTAATTCTGGACTCTTGAGGAAAAGGGGTTTCTAGGCTGATGATTGTATGTAGGTGAGAGAGATAACAAGACTGTAGTAGAAAATGAAAAAACACAAACCCCCTGAAAACGGCCACAGAAGAAGCTTTGGTCTGAACAGACACTTACAATGTTAAAAAGACGTTTTCCCCCGTATTTGATTGTGTTTCCTGATGTGCCTCCCCGCTGACCCCCTCCCCAACCAAGCAACTTCTAACGGATGATTGTTAGTCTTTTTCATTCCTCATTTAACTTCTGTTCATTCTGGTCCTGCTTTTCCTCCAGGGGTGAGCAGAGAAGCAGCTGTCCCGTCACATTGGCAAGAGTCTAGTAGCATTTCCCACCACGAACACAGACACAGCTGTGTGCCACCTCTGCCCTTTGCAGAGCTGAACTGAGTGTTAAAAGCTTAGAGTGGAGGGGAGGACTCCAACAGGACAATCGGATGCAAACAAGGGTGCTGGCATTTGGCCAAGGGATGAGGGTTCTTTTTCTAGAACATTCTGTCTAACTTCTGAAGCTAATTGCCACTTTCTATCATGTCTACTTATTTAGCAGGATAATTAAGCAGGCTTGGCTCTTGGTGCTGACAGGTTATTGGATCCTGTTCGGAGAGCTAGGTAGTTTCCATGGCTCTGCCTTACCTGATGTGATCTTGGCCACATCACTAGATTTCCTGGTCTTGTTAGTCCTTCCTTTTGGGACTGAGGGAGAGAAATAAGGACACCTAATTTTATGCATTTTAAGAAATAATTTGAGGGCTCATTATTGGGGGGGGGGCATGGATAACCAAAGTGAGTAAATCAACATGTTCCCTGTAGGAGCTGGCAGTTGGGAGCTGGGAGGGAGGGAGAGAAAACGAATACGATACAAATTATTGTAATTTTAAAACTGACAGTATTTTAAAAACTAACGGGAGACAGAATAAGATAAGGAAAAGTACCTTAAAGAGTCATACAAAATGAAACAATAGTAATTCTCTCTGAGCATTTAACAATAATCCTATAGGGTACATATACTTGTACCCATTTTGTAGATGATGAAGCCAAGGCTCCAAGAGATAGAGCAACTTGTTTAAGGTTCTAGAGCTAGAGGCTGGATTCATACAGGTGGCGTGGCTCCAGCATCTGAGCTTTTATTACTTCCTACCAGGAAATGCATCGTGCTGTTTCTTGAGGAATAGCATGGCAAGAGAGGAAAAACACAGGGTGCCTTCTGGGAGGCTTAAAGCATCAGGGTTTTGCCTGGGGTTAGCCGATTAGAGGTCAGGGAGCGGTAAGAGAATCTTAGGCTACATTGTTGAAGACTTGGAGTTTATGCTTCTCTGAAGACTATGGCAGAGTCTGTCAGGGTTCTGAGCTCCAAATGGAGTGGTAACTATGTTTTAAGATCAATCCAGCAGGTGGTATGTAGGTGCGTGTAACTGGTAAGAGTGTCTATTGCAGTGATATCGGCCACAGAAAAAAAAAGAGGAAAGAAATAAAAGGAAGGGCTCCGAAACTGATTTGATTGAAAGGGGTGAGGAAGGGTCAGACTCCAGGGTTTTGAGCCTGATGAGTAAGAACAGAGAGGCATGGACAGAAATGGGTACTGTGAGGAACTGATTTGTAACAAAGATTTGGGAGAAGAGCTACTGTTTTTTGGTGGAAATTCATTTAGTCTTCACAACAGCCTTTCGAAGTCACTTGTTTTTCTCATTGCAAAGACGAGGAAGCTGTGTCTCAAGGAGGTAAGTAACTGTCCTGGGGGATACACTATGTAAGAGGCAAACCGCCGTTTGAAACCAGGTCTGTTGATGCCTCCTGTCCTGTGTCCCGTGTGATGTTCAGGGCAGTGGTATTAATGCTCCTCGGTGTGATGCTTGGTGCATCATTAGAAACGTGGACCTGGAGTGCACATCAGGGGTTGGGGTAAGAGGTTCAAATACTGAGGTCTCTGGGCAGAGGTGTTTCTCTAAAATTAGGGAAAGGGGCTAGATGATTGAGAGGTGAGAGAAAAGAAAGTGTAGACAAGAACCTTGAAGCCTGACTTGTTTGAGGAGTTCAGAAGAGGAGACAAGGTGGGGCACCTGGGTGGCTCAGTCGGTTAAGCGCCCGACTCTTGACCTCAGCTCAGGTCCTGCTTGATCTTATGGTTGGTGAGATAGAGTCCAGGGTCGGGCTCTGCACTGACAGCCAGAGCCTGCTTGCGATCCTTCTCTCCCTTTCTCTGCCCCTCCCCTGCTCTCTCTCTCAAAATAAATAAACTTAAAAAAATTAAAAAAATAAATAGAAGCCAAGGTGGTAAGTGCTCAGGAGGACTGGGACAGTGTAATATGAAACTCAGGAAGGAGAGAATTTCCATGGGACATGTCTCAGCAGGATTTCTGCAGTCATTTACTGAATCCCTGTTACGTATACAACACTTTGCGGTGTTGATGGTGTTAACCTTAAACATAAAGGTCAGTTACTTTACCAGTAAAATGGGTTTATTTGGAAAAAACAGAACTGTAACTTGAGACATGCAAGCTTTGGCAAAAGCATAGGCGTGTCCAGCAAGCAAAGGAGAGGAACATTATTTTGTGGAGAAGAAGGAAGAAGTGGAAAGAGGTTGTTTTTAATGCAAGTCCAGTGGAGACAAGCCCAAGTCTGGGCTGCTGACCTCCCCATTGGCTGAGTTGCAGGGTAGTTGATTTCTTGCAGGAGATGTAATGTACATCTTTTCCTATTGGGGTCTGTGATTGGAGGTTCTTGCTTTAATAGACTTGAGTAGTAAAGGCCGTTTCTCTTAGCCTCTCCTTCTACCATCCAGACTCCACTTTAGTGAGGTTTCCTTTTATTAATTTGCACAATGGCAAGATCATAGGAGAAGAGACCACTGGATTTGGAAGCTCAGAAATTATAGCTGGTACTGATGTGAGCCTGACTCTCTAAATGTTAGCCATTAATACTATCTGCTGGGATGGCTCACACCTGGGAAGCCTGTGGTTCCCTGGGGAACTGATGTGTGTGGTGATGAAGCACTTTATCAGGTCTCGCTGGCACGGACCCCTCCTTTTCCCAGGAGGCACTGCAGAAGGGAATGTAATATAGTTTGATCGTTGGTTTGGGGCATTTAAAAAACAGTAATGTAAAGAAAAAGTGCCCCTTCTTAGAGTTTCATAATTTGGTAGAAAAATATCTTTTAAAATTCTTGTTAGAATGGAGTGAGGGGCACCTGGGTGGCTCAGTCAGTTGAGCGTCCGACTTCGGCTCAGGTCATGATCTCGCGGTCCGTGAGTTCGAGCCCCGAGTCGGGCTCTGTGCTGACAGCTCAGAGCTTGGAGCCTGCTTTGGATTCTGCATCTCCCTCTCTCTGCCCCTCTCCTGCTCTCTCTCTCTCTCTCTCTCTCTCTCTCTCTCTCTCATGATGACTTTTCTTTCAGATGCTGTACCAAGGACTTGGAATTATTAACTGTTTACCATAACACTCCATTAACCCAAAGCTAACTCAAATGATTGCTTTCTTTCCTAGCCAACAAGATGTCTGTTTTCTCTAAGAAAAACAGTTAAATCAGAGACCCTTTTTTTTTTTTAATTTTTTTTTTCAACGTTTTTATTTATTTTTGGGACAGAGAGAGACAGAGCATGAACGGGGGAGGGGCAGAGAGAGAGAGGGAGACACAGAATCGGAAACAGTCTCCAGGCTCCGAGCCATCAGCCCAGAGCCCGACACGGGGCTCGAACTCACGGACCGCGAGATCGTGACCTGGCTGAAGTCGGACACTTAACCGACTGCGCCACCCAGGTGCCCCCAGAGACCCTTTTTAAGCATCGCACGAAGATAAGTTTGAAGAACACTGTCTGAGGGAAAAATAATTAAAATCAAAATAGAAAAGAAGCAATTAGCAGGAGTCTGGAAGAGAACAGGAAAAATAGGAGGAAGGTAGCATCCGTGATGTGCTGTGTCGGTAAAGCCAGAGCAGTCACCCCACAAATACGACTGAGCCGGCTGGGGAGTGCACTGCAGGGCACACGGAGCTTGAAAGGAATCCCATAACCTGGAGGGCAGTCCCATTTCTACCACCAGCTCCCCACCTTTGTGAATTCAAACAAGCCACTTATTTTCCCTAGTCCTCATTTTCCTCATCAGTAAAAGGAGGGATCCTTTAAAGACATTTTCAGCCAAAAAAATCGTGCTACTGGCTCGTCATCTGTGGATATTGTCTCTTCGGCAAAATTTAGCTTGTGGTTGGTCTGTTTCTGCATCGCCTCCCACACAGAGCATGCCAAGCTATTACAGCAGGAGCAAGAAGATGTAAGAGGAAGGAGGGTGAATCTGAGAAACCGTATTGGTGGTGATGGGTCACGTCGGATGAGCGTGCCTGGAACACTGTTTTACTCGCCATGAAGTGTGAGCCAGGATTCCTTATACTGCAGAGTTTTGTGTTCCTCCTAGAATCCTTTTTTTTCACCTGGGTATTTCCAAGTTATTATTTGCAGGCAGGATGACTCTGTGAGCACTTTGAAGATTTGTTAGGAATGAGTTGGCGACTTTGGCCAGATTTTTAGTTCTTTTTCCTTGGAGAAAAGGAGGATTAGCTAACAAAGCATTTTGCGTCCTGGGTAGGTAATGGCTTGATTAATGTGCTTTGACTCACTGCCCAAGTAAGCAGCTGATGGGAGCTATAAACCCAGGGTCAAACTTGTATAAATTAGCTACATCCCAGAGAGGCAGTGTGTTGGAGTCTTGAAGAGCAACTTAAGTCCCTCTTAGTGCACCTGCCGTGTAACACAAGTGATTAGGAAGTGAGAAGCAGGCGAGCTAAGTGAGATCCAGGGAGGCCCAGATCATCAGCGTGAGTGTTTCAGCCAAGCACTGTCGGCTGCGTGGGGTAGAGTAGAAGGGGGATTAGAACAAAAGTTGCGATGTCAGTGATTGAAGCTCGTGTCTGCCCTTAACTCATGGGTAATTCACTTAACCTTTCTGAGTCCCAAGGCTTATGCTTCTGTAAAACGGTGCTGGACGAGACCAGCAGATTCTTCCCCTCTTGCCGGGTGCCTCGTTCTGCTCTGTCATCAGCTGACGTTTGTGTCTGTGCTGCCGCCTGATTTGGGATCTGCTGTCAGCACCTTCTCTTCTCCACCAACCCACCAAAACATCCCGTGGCGTGTGGGGGTGCAGTGGGCTCTTACA
The DNA here is from genome assembly GCF_014898765.1 of Herpailurus yagouaroundi. Classification (NCBI taxonomy): domain Eukaryota; kingdom Metazoa; phylum Chordata; class Mammalia; order Carnivora; family Felidae; genus Herpailurus; species Herpailurus yagouaroundi. The sequence continues at coordinate 103,092,636 of NW_024412388.1, read as the reverse complement.
CCTCTTCCCCCAGACCACTGTGGACTTCTGAAACACTGTGATAGGCAATGTATCATGGGTCCTCCGTAGTAGTGGTTTATAACAGGGTTTGGTTTTGTTTGCCATGAATTCTTTCAGAGTCCAAGGGAAAGCCATGGGCCTTCTCAGCAGAAGAAAGTTTCTACAGACACATTCACATAAGACTGCAGGGAGGTCATGGACTCCGAAGGCTCTCAGACTAAGAACCCACGCCCAAGAAAAATACCATTAGTCTGCTTCCAAGCTTGTATAGGATGCTGTTCTCCCCAGGAAATGCTAGGGGCCGAAGGTAAAGGGGACATTAGGAAACCCTGAGCCTCACGACTGGCTTGAGGACTGTGGTATTGAAGCAGTGAATGAGCTTGGATGCTACAGTCTCCTTGTTGAGACAAATGCACCACTTCCTGGATGACAGCTGTGTCCTGTGACCAGTTCTGTGTCCCCTTCGCTAAAACGGACAATGTCTGTGAGCTTTTGGTTTCCAGCCTGAAGTGGGAACGTAATACCGTCTAGCTGCTCTCTTTGTGATACGGTGTGAGTAAATTTGCATGGCATTTCTCCGAGAAGGACACTCTCTAAATGTAACAGTTCTCAGCTTGGGCTAGTAGAGAAATTCTGTCCCTGCCAGAGTTCATCTCCTGGAGATCACATTTTCATACGTCACGAGTGTATTAGCTTCCTTTTCACCGACACGCACCCTGACCTTTTTCATCCCCTCAGAAGATCGTTCTGGGGACGACCAGTTACCAATGTTTGAGTTCCTTGGAAATATAAAAGGTGATGAAAGTGGAAACAGTTTTCTGATGCTATTTTGTATAGAACAGCTATTCTTTTAAAATTTTTTTTCAATGTTTTTTATTTTATTTTTTGGGACAGAGAGAGACAGAGCATGAACGGGGGAGGGGCAGAGAGAGAGGGAGACACAGAATCGGAAACAGGCTACAGGCTCCGAGCCATCAGCCCAGAGCCCGACGCGGGGCTCGAACTCCCGGACCGTGAGATCGTGACCTGGCTGAAGTCGGACGCTTAACCGACTGCGCCACCCAGGCGCCCCAAGAACAGCTATTCTATCATAAGAAGAAAACAAAAAAGCTCAAAGCATCAAAGTTAAGTTCCTTTCGTCTCTCCCCTACTGCCTCTCTCCCCAATTCTCAGGGGCTCTATTCAATATTGAGCATCGTAATCAGTCCTGATCTGGCATACTTCGTAAAAGCAGGCTAATCCGTTTGTGGAAGTCACTGATTTTTTTATTACAGTCGGTTCAGCGTTTGAATGAATATAATCAGCCTTAAACTTCAGAAACAAAACGTATGTTTTCCATTTTACAACTTTTTATTAGTAGCTTTCCTGGCAAACACAAAGTATGCAGAGCGGTGTGATAAAACCACATATACTGCTCTGCTTCAGCAGTCAGCTGTGATCACTGAAAGGGCGTCTTATTTTTTCTGCGTCTCTGCCCACTCCCCTGTGTCCTGGACATTTCATTTCAAGTGAAGCAAATTCCAGACATACCATTTCACCTGTAAATACTCCACTATGAATATATTAAAGCTGTAAGAGCTCTTTGTAAATTTATTCCCAATACCAGCACCTTAAAAAACAAAAGCAAAAAAAAAAACAAGTAAGTTCCTTGCTATCAAATATCTAATCAGCATTCATGAGTTCCCAGTTGTGTTATAATTTGTTTCTGTACCTTAGTTGACTTGGGATTCAAGTAAGGTCTGAACACTGGTGTTGGTTGAGACATCTCAAGTCTTTTGACTTGGAGGTTTCCTTCCTGCATATCGTTCTTGCTATTTTTGTCATTGTTGGTAAAGAAACTGGATCATATGTCTCCCATAGTTCCTATGATCTGGGCTTTGCTGATAATGTTATTCTTATTTTTTTAATGTTTATTTGTTTTTGAGAGAAAGAGAACAGAGTGCGAGTGGGGGAGGGGCAGAGAGAGAGGGAGACACAGAACCCCAAGCAGGCTCCAGGCTTCGAGCTGTCAGCACAGAGTCTGATGCGGGGCTGGAACTCACGAACCGCGAGATCATGACCTGAGCCGATGTCGGATGCCCAACCGATTGAGCCACCCAGGCGCCCCTGATAATGTTATTTTTAAGGAAATAGGAGTCATGCAAGTATGTGATTTTTAAAAACATGTTTTTCAGCCTATGTAACATCTCACTCTGTGCTGAAGACCGTGCAGCTCTAGAGTTTGCAGTTTAATTAGGCAGGAAAATTGAAGCATCAGGAGATGTCTCTACATTTTTCTTCTTGCTTTCTCTGTTGGAAGACGCCTTGGCAAATTGTATGCAGTGGTGTCACTTGCCCACTGCTGAAACGAATGGGGCTGGAGCACGCCAGCCCGTCTTCATCGGCAACGCCAAACAGTTATTTTGGGCAGAGAATGGGGAGAGCAGTTTTTCCTGTTGAATCTGTAAGTGGGAAACCGGGGTGATTGAATGTATACATCAAACCCCTTGGTCCCAGTGCTCTTCTCTCACTGTCTGCATTCTCTTGAGGACTGTTCATTCCAGTGGAAATAGGATCACAGAATCCTCTGCGGGGGGTGGAAAAGACTTCCTGGAGTCACCTGGCCCCATCTGGTAACCTTAACCAGGATTCCAGCATCAGCTCTCCAGAACAAAGCTGTTTGTTAACAATTTCTGCAGCCCACATTTGCCCACCGTGCCTTCTAAGCCTGCTTTCTCCCTCGTCCTTCAGCAAAACAGATTATTAAATTGCGTCTCTCTCTGCAGTGGGACTGTGTGCCTGTAAACATATGTGTGTGTCTGTGTAGCTTTTCGGTTAGGATTAATTTTGATTCTTCCCTGCTGTCCTGTATGGTGCCTACACCCAGAGACCCTGTTCAATTATCTGCATATAGGAATATAGGAATGATTTTTTATAAAAAAGAACATGTTTTTAATGGGTGAATTTTGACTTACAATGGGATTATTGTGGACTTTTTTTTTTAAAGCTGTCGTGTGTTACGATTAATTTTATGCATCAACTTGGCTGAACCAATAGGTACACAGATACTTGATCTAACATTCTGAGTGTTTCTGTGACAGAGTTTTGGGATGAGATTAACATTTAAATTGGTAGATTTCAAGCGCCTGGGTGGCTCAGTTACTTAGGCATCTGATTTCGGCTCAGGTCATGATCTCACAGTTTGTGAGTTCAAGCCCCATGTCGGGCTCTGTGCTGACAGCTCAGAGTCTGGAACCTGCTGCAGATTCTGTGCCTCATTCTCTCTATGCCCCTCCCCTGCTCACTCTCTCTACCTCTCTATCAAAAATAAAATAAACATTAAAAAAACCAAACAAACAAACCTGAAGGCTTATACCTTTAAATGGGTAGATTTTGAGTAAAGCAGATTGCCCTCCATAATATGGGTGGGCCTCATCCAATCAGCTGAAGGCCTGAACAGATTTCCCTGAGTAAGGAGGACTTCTCCAGCAGACGTGCCTTTGGACTGGAACTGTAGCATCATCTTTTCTGGCTCTCCAGTGTGCTGACCCACCCTGTAGATTTTGGACTTACTAGTCTCCAAAATGGGTCAATCCCTTGTAGTAACTCTCTTTCTATATACACATCCTGTTGGTTTTGTCTCTCTGGAGAATGCTGACAAATGGTGTGGTGGGGGTGGCGGAGTGGGGGGAGGACAAGTAAGTATATGCCCTGGGTTTATCTGGCTGGCTGTATTTGAAGTGGTGTTTTCTATTAAAGAGATGGGAAGGTCATTGGAGAGGCCATCAGAAAAAATTGAGATTCTCCTGGCCATAACCCTTCTAGCAAACTTTCAATTTTTGACCTCGCCTGTTTCCCTTTCTGAGCCTCACTTTCCTGTCTGTAAAGGAGTTTGAGCTAAGGGGTTTCCAGCTCTAGGATTCCATCAAATACAGGTGTGGAGCATTTGAGCCAGCTGTTGACGAGGTATCTGAAGACAGTTCTGAGGACTTACCAAGTGCAAGATAAGAAAAGAGGCTGAGGCTGTGTACCAGGTAGTGGTCGTGGTACGATGCCAAGCAGAGTGGAGGAAAAATATGAACAGAGGGGATACTCTGTGCATCAGGTAGGACATTCGAATCGGTTAAACGTAAACCATGGACGAGTAAATGCCTGCCTGAGAATCTAGCTTTTGCGACTTCTCGTCTGATGGCGGATGGTCTAATTTTGAGGGCGCTTAGAATCTGTCTCTGAATTGCAGTCATCCTTATTTTTTGCAGCAGGAGTAGGGTGTTGGTGAAGGCTTGACAGCTGTGACAAGCTGAGGCCCCTCTGGCCAAACTGAGGGGCCCCAGCACAGCCAACAGACAGGAAATGCCTGACCCCAAGGACATTCATGCTATTCTTGACTAAAGAGATTGGAAGGCGTCTCAGACTAGCTCTGACCACTGGGGTTATGAATTGATTTCTCTGTGGCCTTGGTTTAAGCCTTTCTCTTTTTTTCAACCCGGGCTTCCCCCTCCAGGTTAAAAAAAAAAAAAAAAAAAAAAAAAAAAGCAGTAACCACAAGGAGGAAACCGTATTATTTTAGCTTCTCCTGTCTGGACAGTACTTGGTACTTAGCTGCAGTCATCTTCTGGCTTTCTGTGGGAAATGAATGTTCACCTCATGTGGCAGCCTGCCACTCAGGAGGGTTGGCGTTTTGGGTTGGGCAGTCTGGGTGTGTGACTGGGGAAGTCAGCTGCACCCTTTGGATACGGACACCTTGTCCCGGATCACCGGAGGCATCTGTGCAAATGTGGTGGGGTGGATTTCTTTGCCCTTGCCTTCTTGCTGACCGCAGGCTCTCCCGCAAGGCGGCAGGACCCTGCTGGCCATATCCCCTGAGAGGCTGGTGCTAGTTGACTGTTTACTCAGTTGGTGCTGAGGACTGACAAATGATTAACCCCCTGGAATCCCTGGTTAGACCCCAGTTATGGTCATGAGTTCAGCCTTTTGGACCGCAGACTTCAGATTGTTTTTCCAGCATTCTCCCCCCCCCCCCCCCCCCCCCGTCGGGGTGTCTTGGCCCTGCCTCTGCTATGGAAACCCTCCCCAGGGAGCGAGTGGTGTGCAGGGGGCGTGGGAAGTGAAGGCTGGAGGCCTCGGACGGACCGCCGCAGGGGAGGCGGGGAGGCCGGCCAGCCCGCAGGGAGGTAAGGAAGGCACCCTCTAGAGGACTGGGGGACAGGAAAGGCGCTGCAGCCTGGAGGAGGCGGAGTGGGAGCCGCTCCTGGCCCTCCGCCCAGCCGCTTCCTTCCCCTGACATGACAGCCCCGCTGCCCTGGCTCCTGGCCACCTGGCAATGGCCGTGGCACGACTCCCCCGCCCGCTGGACCTGGGAGGGGGAGGTCTGTGCGCAGGCCAGCCCCCTCCGCCTGCCTAGGGCCCCTGGGGGGCCGCGTGTACTCCCCCAGGTTCCTGGGGCTCAGGGCTCAGCACCTGCCAGCACTCCTCCCCCCCCCCAACCGTTGGGGTCCCCCCAAGGCAGGGGGCCAGTCCGAGTCCTTACTCCACCTAGGAGCTGCGTCACCTGGAGCTCATCTGCTGAGCCTCGGCATTCTTGACGCATAGAACAGGGTGGGTGACCCTCCATGTCTGCCTCACGGGATCATGGGATTATTGGAGTCAAATGAGCTGCATCGCCCATCAGGAGACGTCTCACCGCAGGTGCCTGGGAGCACCTCGCTCCGCTCCACCCCACCTGCCCTGGCCAGCGGTGGCATGACCCTGTGCCATCCGTGCCAGATGTCCTGGAGAAAGACAGCCAGTGCTTGATCTTTCAGGAAGGTGAGGGAGAGGGGTGTGCTTGTCTGCGCCCCCACCCCCTGCTCCCGGGAAGTTCCCTAACTCTGTGACGTGGTGGGCCTCTTGCTTTTGGAGAGGGCTAGGTTTGCATAGAGCCCCAGAGGGGGCCTCTGGGAAAATGTGCCAGTAAATTCCGGGTAAATTCTAATTTCTGTCTGTGCTACTGGCCTCACTTCCTCTTCCCCCAGCTCTTTCCCTCCTTTCCTTCCTCCTAACATCCTTTATCCCATTTACTTCTACTCTGTAGCATTATCCCCAAATTGATGTGATCAGTCTTTGAAATGGGGTCGAGTTTGTGTGGAAGGCACGTGAGCATTTTCGTAGTGACTTTATAGGGTAACGAACATTACCCTTTTTTGAGTGGGGAGGTTTGGGGTAGGAGTAGAGGACATGAAAATATTGCAAGTTTGGGGCGCCTGGGTGGTGCAGTCGGTTAGGCGTCCGACTTCAGCCAGGTCACGATCTCGCGGTCCAGGAGTTCGAGCCCCGCGTCAGGCTCTGGGCTGATGGCTCAGAGCCTGGAGCCTGTTTCCGAGTCTGTGTCTCCCTCTCTCTCTGCCCCTCCCCCGTTCATGCTCTGTCTCTCTCTGTCCCAAAAATAAATAAACGTTGAAAAAAAAAAATTAAAAAAAAAAAAAAAAGAA